>NC_048300.1:181214964-181514964 GCF_013100865.1 Trachemys scripta elegans | reverse complement strand
AAGAGGAAGATGATACATGTATAACTATTGATGCTGAACTTTAGATCATTCACTGCACCTGACTTGGGGAGTGCAACATTAATTCCATTATGGTATACTGTATATTTACACCGGGGTCGGCAACCTTTGGCACACGGCCTTTCAGGGTAATGATATTTTGCTGACGTTGACCATTGGCAGGCATGGCCCCCCGCAGCTCCCAGTGGCCACAGTTTGCCATTCCTGGCCACTGGGAGCTGCGGGGGACTGTGCCTGCGGATGGTCAACGTAAACACAATGTCTCACGGCCCACCAGTGGATTATCCTGATGGGCTGTGTGCCGAAGGCTGCCAACCCCTGATTTACACACAGAAATGTTTGAGTGAAAATGGCCTCAACTTGGGTGACTTATGAGACACTAATCAAGGCAGTCAATCTCCTGTGGGATTCCAGTATTTGTTTAAGTTCTGTGGGTTTGGTAACCATGTTATAAATAACTGGGTAGGTATCACTTTCATCAACAAGAAGGAATGGCGGACTTGTATGGAAATAGTTCCATTAATTTAGACAATATTGTTGACATTAAACTGTGAGAGAGTCAAAACTGGTGCTTATTACTCTAGCTGGAGTCTCAAAAGATGTAGCAATATGAGACTATCTAGATTATGAGCCACTGAAGTTAAAGGTAAGATTTCCATTGACTTCAGTGGACAGTAGATCAGGCCCCTATACCTACAGAAGAGTTGAGAAACAAAACAGAAAACAATTTAACATTCTGGGTAGGAAAGATGGCAAATGGTCTCTGAAAATATTATTCATATATGATAGAGATGATGTGAAATCTATACATTTGTTTTGATATTTGGCATACTTTCCACGGGGCAGCAACCCTACTGGGCGGGCATGTGGAAGCAATGGCCGTGCCAGAAGAATGCGCCCAGCAGTGCAGCCGGCAGCTTGCTGGGCACCAGCCAGGGAGGCACAGCACCGCCCAAATGTCAGGCTGACCGTGCACGGGTGCAACTTGTGTGTGGGGGCCCTTTGATTATTCTGCCCTTGGGCCTGGAATTGCTGTCAGCGGGCCTGGGTGTAAGAATGCTGCAGTAGGAAGTTGTAGGATAATCTGCCCACCCAGATAAACACTAGAGGTCATAGGACCAGATTTTCAAAAGATCTCTGGGCCTGATTTTTAAATTGGAACCAGATTTATCCAAGTGGTTAGAACCAAGCAGCTCCCACTATGATGCAAATGGGCAGAGTTTCAAAAGAGCTCAGCTCTTAACATGCAACAAACAGGTTTAGCTCTTTTGAAAATCTAGTTACTTGCTTCAGTGCTTAGACAGGAGCTAAGCACTCCTAAAAATCAAGTCAAAGTTGTGTGTCTTGAGTGCTGTTGAAAATCTAGCCTATAATGTAAGAAGTAATCCTGCACTGGTGGGGAGATGAATTAGATGATCTTGTAGATCTTGTCCATCTCTAACTTAAATGAGTCTATGGCCTCTATTCAAATTCTTGCCTGCGAATTAGAAACTGAACTGGTGGGTGGGTTTGTTAATCTATTCTGTGAACATTTTACCCCTTGAAGTTAAGCCATTAGTTCCCCCTCAAGTTATTGGTAAGAAAAATCTTCCATCTAGGTTGATTCTGTGTGTGCATGAAAGTACATGTGTGAAAGAGAGAGAACCAATCAGTATTATGAGTGCTCACACTTTACAACTAGAGCTGGGAGAATACTGCAGCAAAGTGTTTGTGAATACTTTGTTTTTATTTATTTTATCTTTGTAAGCTAGTCTCATGATGTTTGGGACATGACCCATGATTTTCAAGTGCTTGGGGTTGCCAGTGCTATATTTTTTTTCACGTGAATGTTTGCAGCAAGAGCAATTCTTATGACTACTCATACAAATTTGTGTTTGTCTGAAGGTTTGTGCTGGAATGGTTCCAGCGGCTATCTTGAATTCTTTTTGATTTCCCTCCTTGTGTCTATAAAATTTGTTGTCCATTCTGGGAGCAGAAATAATAACATGGATGATAGTTATACCATGCCAGTAATGGACAGCAAATAATGAAAGATGTAGTTGAGATGAACAGTCCATAGACTGAAATATGTTGGCACAAAAGGTTTGTCAAACCCTTTTGAATAGTTAACATATTTGTAATAACACAAAGCCTGTTTGTGAGTAATTCCCAAATAGACAAAAACATTGTGTATAAAATAACTGTTTTTTATTAATAGTACACCTAGTTCTATTTACAAACCTTGAACAGGTGAATGCAATAGAATAAGAAAAGAAGAATGGTATTTCTGTACCCCTAATGTATATTTTCTGTTCAGAGTATAGTTTTACGGGCTATTGAAGATCCTACTTCTGGCAGCACTTACTGACAGGAGTAGCAATGAAACTACTTGTCTGAGTACGTTTTCACTAACATGAGTAAACAGAATGGGGCATGAGTTATCACAAAGCACTAATGGGGAAGAAAATATAATTAGCTATGTGCTGCTGAGTGTTTAAAAGGTACAAAATATGTTCCTGCTCTAGGCTTCCTTTAAAGCTCAAGGAGGCCTGTCTCAGCTTCTAGTTTGCTGTTTTTCAATAGAATTTACTGGACCTTGATTGCCAGAATCTTGGTCTCTGGTGATCCTCTTCTTGAAGTTCTGGTTTCCAGTAGTATATCCTTTTTATGGAGTTTGGCTTGTGAATGATTCTGACCTTGAAGAAAGTGGGGAGGAGTTTAGTGATTTAGCATCAGCCTTTGGCTGCTACTTCTGGGTTGTAATCGCCTTATTTATGATTATTTTTATGCACACCAATAAATCTAAACAGAACAAATAAACATCAGTGCATACTGCAGAATTCTTCATTTTATCTGGAGTGCTCATTTTTCAGGATTTTTAGCAGTAGTTGTGATTTTTGTGTATGTGTTTTTGGTTTTTGCTGGTATTATTCCCAAGGTACATCAAATATAATTTGACATCTGGAATTTCTGGACAAAGAGTGCAGAAGATTAAGTGGCCTAAAGATGAACCAAATAATCTTCATATACTTTAAATGAGAGAATACACATGTATTAGGTCAACTTCATAGACATGCTATACTTGGTTTAACTTTTAAACTGTCCCTGTTAAAAGGTATATGGCAACATTATGGGTTTTATTCTGTTCCCACCAAAATCAATGTGAATTTTTACCTTTGGCGTCAGTGGCAGAAGTAGCGGATCCAGTATAGATTCTGCCTAAAAAAAAAGGCCATTTTTGCTATGTTTCACTGTAGTATGGTATGAGGCAGTCTACAGAGAATAAATAAGACACATTTGAATTATGGGGCTAAAATTCCATATATGGGTTCTGGTTAATTTATAAACCACAAGACTGAAGCTCCAGATGGTTTGTGTATCATAATGAGCAGAATCCCATCATGGATTTAAAACCCAATCATTCAAAACCCACTTGTTTATTATTATTATTATTGTAGTTGTTACATCAATGAGTGGGTCTATATAGGGCCAGACTGTGATACTCTAACTCTCAATGAATAGTACCTTACTTCACAAGTAGTCCCATTCAAGTCTTACCAATGCCCATTACTTGTGGGGTAAATTGCTATTAAACCATAATAATGCAACACAATTTATCCATAGTGTTGATGCACCATTGGTCGTATTAAGAAAGCAAAGGCCTATGGAAACTGATATCAAAGCTGATATCAAAAGAAGATTGCTAGTAATGATGTGCAGAAATAAGGCCATTGGTGTTTTAAACAAAATTTCTTATGAACCATTTCTCTATTTGGCTTTGGGTGATTTCACACTTTGGACATTGTTGTTTTACTGTGAAATTTTGTGGTGATGCATATTTTTCATATCAAACCAGGCATGAGTACAAAAAGGCATATTTGAAGTTTTTCTGTCCACAAAGAGAAAGTGAGAGGGACCCAGTGAGAAACTTAGAGCTTGATTCTGGCACTAGTATAAAGCAGGAGTGATGCCATTGAAGCCTCATTGGTGTAGATGAAATCACAAACTGGCTAAGCTTGTGCCACCCACGGGTTCCTCTATTCCAAAGGAATCCTCAGGTAGCTCGTTAGGATGACTTTCTGGCTGCTTGCACTGGCAAAGTGGTAAAAAGAAGCCACAGTGGGTGCTAAGATCTGGCCTGACAATTCTTAAGGAACAGCCAAATACTCCTCTCGTTCAAAGGCGGGAGGAAGTGACTTTCATATTCACAGACCAGAGGAATATGGAATGTTTACTCTCAACATTTCCTGTACTCATCGGTAATTCCCAAACCAAATACTCTTTTTTGCCCTTTAAATAGTTCTTGTCCTGCTTCTAGGACTACAGTAAAAAGGCAATCACACACACACACACACACACACACACAGCATGCCATCCTATAATTACTCAAAGCTACCTATGGAACATGTGTGACTGCTACCATCTTGGTTGACACTGTGGGGATTAAACTGCAGACCTCCAGAACTGAGAACTTGAGCTAGTACAGCTTGAGCTAAAACTCTATGGATGGGCATGAAACAGACTTGGCTCCTCTGCAGATAAGACACAGAGGAGGCTGTGGAATGCACACTCACCAGTGGGTTATGTGTACAGTAAAGGACTCCCCCAATTCAGATAAAATTATTCACCTGGAATGTACAGCTACGATTATGAAAACTGCATGAAGAGAACCAGATCCTAGCAACACTTCACACATGCTTAAATTTAGGCACCTGAGTAGTCCCATTGAGGTCAATGGAGCCTTACGAAGTCAATAGGACAACTCAGGTGCTTAATGTTAAGCACGTGCTTAAGTATCTGCAGTGCAGGATCATGGTCAAAATTACTTATCTGGAAACCTGAAAAGGTTTAGAATTCAGTTAAAATGAGTATCACTAATCTGGCTGTTAATCAGAACTATCCAAGTTTACAGAAAGCATCATTCCCCATCCCCACACAGCCTCCACCCCTACCATCTGTGCATGAGTCCTTCCTTCCCACCCTCCTGCTGCTGCTGGTGGTTTGGCAATGCCCACTATCCCAGATCAGTGTGTCTGACTGATGGCAAGCCCACTTCTTTGGATTGTGTGTTTTCGTCCTTATTTGCACCCTCTCAGACCCAGGAAAACCATTCAAAATTATTTATCCGGGGGCTCTTGAGCATGTAGTTTAAGCGCATGCATTCAGGGAACCTGAAGAAATATTATGTGGTTACAGTCCGACGTTAAATCCAATGAACACAGCTCAGTACTAAAAAACAAACAAACAAAGCCCAATGTTTTCACATTTCTACTGATGTCCAGATTGGGGTGGGGTGGGGGGGAGGGGAGATATGCCCAGCTTTAATGATGCCAAACATTTAGTAGGCAACAGGAACTCTATAAGTGGTATATTTGTATAATTTTTAATTTTGCAACACCTAATTCATACCACTTTAAATGTCACATGCTGCCTCATGGAAAGAAAATAGTCAGACATTTAATACATTTTCAGACCATTCCATTAAAAAAACTCCCCAAAATTTGTCCATGATAAAAGGATTTACAAGAGAACACAGTGCAGGAATCATCTAACAAAGGCCCTTTCTGCACTGATATTTCAACCATGCTAGCATCTTGTTAGACAACCATTTTTATTGGCTTTAAATATCAGTGTGGACATAGCCTTGCTACATACACTTTATTGGATTGTTCCTGCATTATAGTCTCAGCACCTAAAAACTTTTTAAACAGTTCATTTAACATGGGAGCTGTGCAAATAATGGATTTTTCGATTAGCTGGTAATTTAAAAAAATCATTATAGGTTGGACATAACATTTGGTTTCAACAAAATCTAAACATTTTGTCTCAATGTTGACCATTTAAAATGTTTTTGGTTGTTTTGTTTACACTATTACAGAGCTGTCCAAATCCCCTTTAAACCTGGTGTGGTTCTGTCTATGTTAGCAAGGGAAAACATGTAAACACCTTATTAGTATGAACTATGTTTAAACATGATTCTTAAGTAAGATGCTAAAATTGTTCCAGAGCAATGGTTAATATTGGACGTGGGAGGGGGGTGAGAGTAGGTGACCGTACAATGCCCCCATGTGAAAAAAGAAAAGATGTTTGAGGGGGAAGTACACCAATAATTTCTTTACTTCAGTTCAAGCCCTGGAGTTGCTAATATGAGAACCTTGTTATAGAAGACTTTGGCCTTGCTACCTGTAATTGTTCCCAACAGAAAGAGGGACCATCAGAGAGCTGATTATTACTTCCTGATTTTCTGTCCCAGTTCTGGGTCCTGTGCAGGTTAGAGCAGCCTAGAGGCTGCTGTAATATGTCACAGGTGACAGCAGTCTCTAAGAGACCATCAGCCAGAAAAGCATAGCAGGCATACACTGTGATCCAGCCATTCCGCCTTCCTGCCCCTTCTTACCTTAACACTGTACTTGGTGATTTGGGGAGGGTGGCATAGAACTAGCTATGGTATCTCTGTGCCCACTAGGGACTCCTCCCCACTGGGGGTAACCCCAGCAGAAGACTTTAGGGATGGAGTAGGCCAGAGAATCTGTAGGAATTTCACTGCTATGCAAAGCTAGAGGCTGTAATGGCTAAGGAATCAATCTCAGTGTTCGGAGTGGGAAAAAATGAAACCAAACAAAAACACCTGCATAAAAACTCTACGCGCACACAGGCACACACACACACACACACACACAGTACAGTGCACTCAATTTATCATCACTGTGTGTAGGCTGCACTGAGGAAAGCTTTCCAAACACTGTACTTGCTGTGGAATGTAGTCATTCTTCATTATATTCTTCAGGGCATAAGTATTTCTAAACCCAAAGTGTTTCGCAGCATACTTTAAATAACGAGTCATCATACAAAATGTTCTCAGTGTCTCCAGTGTTTCTGCATGCGTGCTACTTCTTATGCAAGAAAAAAGATACACAACAATAGTAAAGATAACCATTTCAACCCCAAAGGCTACCTCAACACAACCTTCAATACACTCTAACGTTTTATTCTAGATGTATAGAGATGTATAAATGGGCTAGGACTAGAAAATCCAGACTTTGAAAAGGCTTTTGCCCAGGATTATCCTCAGAGCTCCAAAATTGCCAAGGATAGCGTGTTGGGTACCAATCTAAGGTGCCCTGACTGGGAGAAAAGTGTATGAGACAATAACATGGATTTCCGGCACTGATATTAAAAACAGAAAACAGTGTCTGCTTCCTATTTTCTATTATTTTATAGTGCCTGCAAGTGTGCTAGGCACTTCATAGAAGACACATGGAAAACAACCCCCTGCCTGAAGACTTAACAGTAAAATGATAGGCATGATAGAACGAGTGAGCATCATACATAATAAGCACCAAGAATAGTGTGCTAGATGCTTCACAGACAAATAAAAGATGCCTTTGAGGAGCTTACAGTTTAAAATGGAGAACAATCATGGTTTGGTTTGTGGAAGAACAAGGATTGCTTTGTTTGGTTGTGCACCTCTGGACTGAGTATTTAAAGCAGTAAAGATAGCAATAAGCATTCCTATAGCCCAGTTGTACTGAAGGGGAAATAGAACAATGATGTTTCTAGCAGGATTTAGAATCAGTAGAACAGATTTTGCTTTCAATTACATCAGTGTAACAGAAATCAGAATTTGGCCCAGTGGACCCAAACCTGGAGTTGTTACTCAGACCTTAGCCAAAATTCAAGGGAAGTGGAAGTTTGGGCTTAGAATGGACAACAGAACTGGGCCCAGTCATAGGCTAGGACAAACAGGAAGGTGCAAAGATGAGATTTGTAGAATTCCAAATCATGCAAAACTTGCTTGTTTTTAAGTATCAGAGGGGTAGCTGTGTTAGTCTGTATCCGCAAAAACAGTGAGGAATCCGGTGGCACGATAAGATTAACAGATTTATTTGGGCATAAGCTTTCATGGGTAACCCCCCCCCCACTTCTTCAGATGCATGGAGTGAAAATTGCATATACAGGCATAAATATTTATTGGCATATGAAGAGAAGGGAGTTACCTTACAAAGGGAGAACCAATGTTGAAGGCCAATTCAGTCAGGGTAGATGGGATCCACTCCCAATAATTGGTGAGCAGGTGTCAATACCAAGAGAGGGAAAATTGCTTTTGTAGTGAGCAGCCACTCCCAGTCCCTATTCAAGCCCAAATTAATAGTGTTAAGTTTGCAAATGAATTGTAGTTCTGCAGTTTCTCTTTGAAGTCTGTTTTTGACTTTTTTGGTTGAAGAATGGCTACTTTTAAATCTGTTATTGAATGTCCAGGGAAATTGAAGTGTTCTCCTACTGGCTTTTGTAGGTTACCATTCCTGATGTCTGATTTGTGTCCATCTATCCTTTTATGTAGAGACTGTCCGGTTTGGCCAATGTAGATGGCAGAGGGGCATTGCTGACACATAATAGCCTATATCACATTAGTAGATGTGCAGGTGAATGAGCCCCAATGGTGTGGCTGGTGTGCTTGGGTCCTATGATGGTGTCACTAGAGTAGATATGGGGACAGAGAAGGCAATGGGTTTGTTACAGGGATTGGTTCCTGGGTTAGTGTTTCTGTGGTGTGGTGTGTAGTTGCTGGTGAATATTTGCTTCAGGTTGGGGGGCGGTCTGTCAGCGAGGACTGGGGAGGGATCACTTCCCTCGATCTGCTGGCAATGCTCCTACTTATACAGCCCAAAATGCCATTAGCCTTCTTGGCAACAAGGGCACACTGTTGGCTCATATCCAGCTTCTCATCCACTGTAACCCCTAGGTCCTTTTCTGCTGCCTAGCCACTTGGTCCCTAGGTGGTGGTAGTCGGTGGTGTCTAGAAGACAGATAGGAGTGCTGGTAGCATACGTTCTGAGGAGAGAGTCCAAATAGCCAGATAATCCTGCTGTAAGAGTGCCAATGCCTGAGATGATGGGGCGTCCAGGATTTCCAGGTTTATGGATCTTGGGTAGCAGATAGAATACCCCTGGTTGGGGCGCTAGGGGTGTGTCTGTGTAGACAGGCCCAACAAGGAAAATAACAGAACACCACTGGCCATCACGTACAGCCCCCAGCTAAAACCTCTCTAGCGCATCATCAACGATCTAGAACAGAGGTTCCCAAACTTATTTGGCCTACCACCCCCTTTTCAGAAAAAAAATTACTCAGCGCCCCCCTTTTCAGAAAAAAAATTACTCAGCGCCCCCCTGGAAATCAACCTTCTTTAAGCAAACAAACAGAAAGATGCAGTGACAAATTTGTGTTCTTTTATGTATCTATATTTCTACCTACGTCCTACAATATAGTAAAGAAAGATGTGTTATTAGAATATCGCCCACGACATCAGGTATACTGTGTCAGGTATACACGTAAGACGGCAAAAGACAACCAAACTAAAATACTAATGAAACTAATAAACCTTGTTTTGTTCTTTGCTCAGCATTAGATATATGTATTTGATATTAAATTGTCAAATATCAAACTAAATTTATGAAAAAATAATTAATTTAAAAAATAATCAATATGCAACTAAATATCAGTTAATAGTTTTAATTTAGTTTGCCCTTATTTAAATAATTGTTCCTTATTAACACACGCCTTATTTACCAATTAACACAGATGATTCGATAGAGATAAATAAATGTTAATAGTTAACAGTTTTTTTACGATTTCATTCCCCTGTTTTCGTTAATATTGTAATAAAAATATGACAAATATATTGACTGTACACTTCAAATAGTACAGTACCGACACAAGCCTGCTACGATTTTATTATTAGTAAGCACTAGAGACACAGAAACATACGGTAGATATGTAAGAAAATGTATAAAAATACTCACGTGTAAATTGCTGTTTTATTGAAACAACAATAATACAATTTGCTTTGTATGTGATCCATAATCCGTAAAGATCGAAGGTATCGAATATGAATAAAAAATTTTAAATACTTATTGCACTATTGTTAACTGCTTTTTACACAATTCAGAAACAATCTAAATTAGATTTCATAAATGTTGCCTATTTATAGTATCGTATTGTAAACAAGTCATTACACGCACATATTCCTGCCAATGCATGCTGGACTTCCCGACAATGCACGACACGCTCGCCTGCCAACACTTGCTTGTTAAGAGCTGTTGGCGGACTTGACACCTGATTGGTTATAATTTGTGAATTTATTTGGAAAATAAAGTAATCACTACAACTTTAACTCTATGTTACACAACAGATGAAACACATACGAACGGTTTTTCAAAATTTTCTTATATTCTCTTCTTTCTTTATGCTTCCACCGCCCCCTTATTTTTATTCAACGCCCCCCAATTACACCCGAGGCTACTACTGCCCCCCTGGATCATTCCAGCGCCCCCCAGGGGGTGGTATCGCCCACTTTGGGAACCTCTGATCTAGAACCTATTCTGGAAAATGATCCCCCTCTCTCACAGGCCTTGGGAGGCAGGCCAGTCCTCACTTACAGACCGCCCCCCAACCTGAACCAAATACTCACCAGCAACTACACACGACACCACAGAAACACTAACCCAGGAACCAATCCCTGTAACAAACCTGTTGCCTTCTCTGTCCCCATATCTACTCTAGCGACACCATCATAGGACCCAAGCACACCAGCCACACCATTGGGGCTCATTCACCTGCACATCTACTAATGTGATATACGCTATCATGTGCCAGCAATGCTCCTCTGCCATGTACATTGGCCAAACTGGACAGTCTCTACATAAAAGGATAAATGGACACAAATCAGACATCAGGAATGGTAACATACAAAAGCCAGTAGGAAAACACTTCAATCTCCCTGGACATTCAATAACAGATTTAAAAGTAGCCATTCTTCAATAAAAAAAGTCAAAAACAGACTTCAAAGAGAAACTGCAGAACTACAATTCATTTGCAAACTTAACACCATCAGTTTGGGCTTGAATAGGGACTGGGAGTGGCTGGCTCGCTACAAAAGCAATTTTCCCTCTCTTGGTATTGACACCTGCTCACCAATTATTGGGAGTGGACCCCATCCACCCTGACTGAATTGGCCTTCAACATTGGTTCTCCACTTGTTTGGTAACTCCCTTCTCTTCATGTCCTAATATATATATTTATGTCTGTATCTGTAATTTTCACTCCATGCATATGAAGAAATGGGGTTTTTTACCCATGAAAGCGTATGCCCAAGTAAAGCTGTTAATCTTTAAGGTGCCACCGGACTCCTCATTGTTTTTGCTTGTTTTTGTGTTTCGTTACAAACTCAGACCAAGTGAGCAAAAGATTCACTAAAAGTCTTGGACTTTCTAAGGGAATCTGGGCCCAGTTTTGAGTGAACCCTGGCTGATTTATGCTTTTAATTTTCACATGGTTTTGATATGAAACCAGATAAAACTTGGCAGTTTTGACTGTGGTTCACTTTGAGATTTTGAGGATTTTTTTGGACCTAAAACTCAAAGCAAAACTCATAGGCTGCGAACCCACCTAGATACAAATAAAAGAAAACAGCCCCTCCATACAGTGAAACCATGGAGTTTTGCGTAGTTTTGAAGTACTGAGGGAATAATTCAATGGTACTGGCACTCAGACACCATGGTGATGGACATCCTGATGAAAACCTTGAAGGATAGACAAAAGATTCAGGATTGCTGGGACAACACACATGAAAGAGTGACCTGTAAGGAGGAGGGTGATGTGGCCCTGACTCTAGGAGCAAGAGAATAACTTGGCTACAGTAGTCTCAAACATATGAAGATTGGTGAGTAGAAAGTCTAGATCACAAAAGAAGGAACTGAAATGGTTAGAGAATAAATCATGAATAGGGATTTCAGCTGAGACAGGGATAAATTCTAGTAAAGCTCCAGAGGTGGTGACAGACACACTGACCAATGAAGGGAACATATGTTTCAAGCATGACTCCAAATGTCTTAGCCATTCACAAAGCTGCTTCACTGTTCTACTTAAAATCCAGAGAACTTACAGCATAAGGATATAGAGTTTCCACATTCACGTAAAGGTTGGGTCTAATTTCCCTTTAAAATCAATGGGAATCTTTCTACTGATTTCAATGGGCTTTGGATAAGATTTTTTGTCCTCTTTGCTGTAATTATCAGAAGGGTGCCATTGTATTGTCCCTTATGGAGTTGTTTTTGGTGATCTATCTATCTACTATGATTTGGACTAACACTATTAACTAATTTCACACAGACCTCGGAGCAGCCTTTAGTGCTGCAGTGTTGTGCTTACAACTCCTTAATATTAAAAAGGCTAGAAAGATAAATGCTGTACAAGTGAAACTGGACAGACGGTGCTTAGAGTAAAACAAAGCAATATTAACACGTGTGGTTGTCCTATTCCTCTAGGACATTTTGCCGGCCTTGTGTGTCATTGCAACCTTCTAAGTCAGAAGTCACAGTTTTGACAATAGAATTTTCCATGTGTGGTAAACAATACGTGATTGAGAAGATATGCTCAAGGTCTGTCAGCATGCTAAAAATAGTTGCACATTGGTGTGAAAAGGGTCATTTCACAAAGCATGAATATCGCATATGTTCTTACCTGTTAATAGTCTGTAAAATCTCATGAGAAATAGTTTTATATTTTGGGGTTCATTGATGTGTATTGTTTGTATGTTTAAAATGTTTAAAATATTTTGCCTGGGCATAGCTCTTGTCATTTTAGGCTCTCAGATCACATTATATACATTAACTAAGCCTCACAACACCTGTGATGTAGGGATAACTATGTTTACTGGTTATACTGAGGCATAGAAAGCTTAAGGCCCAGATTTTTAGAGGTATTTAGGTGTAGCTGCACTCAGTGTTGTAATGCTAACTGATTTAGGAGCCTAAATATCATTATCAGATGGGATTTAGACACTTAGAAGTCTAAATTCTATCAACTGTCAATAGGATTTTGGGTCCTAAGTGCCTAAATCCCTTTTGAAAAAGAGATCTAGGCTCCTAAATCAGGAGTTGCAACGTTGCGTGCCCCTTTTCCTAAATACCTTTAAAACTCTGGGTGTAAATCACTTGTCTAAGGTGGCCCTATGTGTCAGTGGCAGAGAAAAGAATAAACCACAAGAGTACTTAATCATAGCCCCAGGTTGTAATCACTAGACCTTATTGCCTTTGAAATGAAGTTCAAGAGGAAGAGCTTTCTCCGCAAGAGAAAGTTCAACCCAGCCCTTCACGGTCAGTGACAAGTAGCAGTCGCTGCTTCTACACTATAAAAAGCCAGAGTGTCACCTCTCCCTCCTCCCCTTACTCACGTTAGTGAGCAGTTACTCACATGAATAATCTCATTGATGTCACTGAGACTACTCATCTGAGTTACTGCTTACCCATGTGGCCTTAGTTATTTAAAAACACCAGGACATTTGTATAGATGAGACTTATGGGAATGAAAGGGGAGAATCAAATTCCTTCTTATCTTCATTCTCATGCTCCCCATTTCTTCTCTTCCTTCCCCTCTCCCCAACCCTACCCATCCTGACTGGCCAGGAGAGGCAGCCCATCATGGAGAGTGCACATTCCATATACAACTTTAAGAGATGTAACAGTGATCATGCTCCCCTTGAGTGCTGGGGAGTTCTGGGAGGAACAATGCCTTAGGGAGTTCCCACTGCAAGCAGCATCCCACTGTGGATGTGCCCAAGAAATAGACACGAGCCTTCTAGGTATACAGAAAGGGTGCAAACACTTAAATACATGGGTATAAACAAAGTGCAGTGCAAATCGGACATTTAAAAAGTCAAATAAAAACATTTAAAACCTGCCTCCCAAATCTTTCCAGATGTTAAAATGAGTAAGCAGTATTAGACAGTCTTTTTTTATTAGTATTTGGCTTGGTGTTTGGATTAATTTTCATCTTTTCTCCCTTGTCCCCCTTGCCCAGGGTTCAGAGGTGGTCTCCAATGTGTTAATTTTAGCTTTTCTTTATAATGTAAACACACGCACTAAGGCATTCTCATTATAAAGTGAGTAAGATAAATGTAACCCTGCTCAATTAAATCTGGAAGTTTTTACGTCTTAACAAAAAAAAGATGTTGTTCCATTTCATGTTGGCATCAATGGCAGCACTTGTGTGTAATATAATTAGCATTGGTAGCTGAAGTTCCCCACAGGGGGCTGATTCAAGACAGATGATGGTAGAAATGGCATTAGACACCAAAAAATAAAAAGTGGAATGTGGCTTTTGGCGCAAGGAATCTCATTTAGTAAGAGAATGGCCTCACTGTGGAGTTAACCCTGGCTCTTACTTTGGTGTTGCCTCCGAACCTGGCTCCCATGCACACCCACAAACCTCTGACCCACGCATGGTGTTGTTTTCGCCTCAAACTAGCTACCCTATTTGGGGCTATAGGCTAAAGCCTGAGTGCTACTTTTACTCAGGGTAGTAACCTACCCACTTTGTAGTGAGTACATAGGCTAAAACACTTGAGTTCTCATTGTCCTCCAGTGCTCTCCTGCAGCTCCCCTGAGTGCTTAGAAAGACAGACAAGTTCTCCCATAATTCACTGGGAAAGGCTCATAGAGCAGCTCAGCTAAGAACAATGGAATGTGCCCCCTGAAATCCCACCAATGTGCAGGAGTGAGTGTGGCACCACTGTGGACCCATTGGCTTGAGTGTGGCTTTGCAGTGTGACCCCTTACACCCGAGCTAGGTTACCCTGCATGCTCATTCCTGTGTGCCAATTGCCCAAATTCACCCTACAGTGAAGAAATACTGTAAGGCAGAAAGTTCATTTCACAATGAATGGTCTCAGAGCTAAGTCTAATCTTTGGTCCCAACCCAGCAAAATGCTAAATCCAGACTTAAGATTCAGAACACCAGTAGCTCCAGTGAAGTCACATTCTTTGGTGCTTTGCTAGTCCAGGGGTCTTCATTAATAATCTGGAAATGGGATTAAACAACACTTTTTTAAAAAAGCCCAGATGATACTAAAAGTTGACCTGTGATCATTCTACACCTGAGTAATCCCATCAAGTTCAATGGTACCGCTTGTGTGAAGAATTTGATCATAGTTTGACCCTACAGGAAGAGGTAACCTATTTGAGGAGTATCTCAGATACCAGTGAAGTCACAGATATAATTCAAAGGAACACATAGATTAGAAGTATGATCAGAAAAACAAATACAGCTCAACTTGAAAAAAATGAGATGAATAAGCTCTGCTGGATTTAGTACATGTGGATTTCATGAACCAGACTCAGCAGTGTCCATTCATAGGACGTGGCAATAAACCAACCCCTGCAATCCACTTGAGTCTTGTCTTCTCTAGATGATGTTATTCTTTTGGAACATGATGAGTTTAGCATCATGTTTTAAATCTTGGCCCCGGCAGGTTTTCAACACAATTACCTGACGATTCTGACCAACATTTGCCTACACTGACAGTGATCAGTTAATCATGATCAGCTTCATGTTCGCTCAGCTCTTCACAGTCAAGTTCAAACATGATAACATTTTTGTAGTGTAGACAGCGATTTGAATGTTCAGGCTATGTAGAAACCAAATTTCCTGGATATGTCCTTTCCCCACCTCTCTAACACAGGGCAGTCCTTAGACTCCCTCTAGACTTATTAGACTGACTTAGTCTTAAATTTAAATTCTGCCCATGGTCTGTATGTATCCTTTCTACAATTATTACAGTGTTTCCCAAACTTGGGATGCCGCTTGTGTAGGGAAAGCCCCTGGCGGGCCAGGCCGGTTTGTTTACCTGCCACATCCGCAGGTCCGGCCGATCGCAGCTCCCACTGGCCACGGTTCGCTGCTCCAGGACAATGGGAGCTGCTGGAAGCAACGGCCAGTACGTCCCTCAGCCCGCGCCGCTTCCAGCAGCTCCCATTGGCCTGGAGCAGCAAACCGCGGCCCGGCCCACCAGGAGCTTTCCCTACACAAGCAGCGTCCCAAGTTTGGGAAACACTAATAATAGTTCTTTACTCTTTCATTCACGAATACCAAATAAAATCAAATAACTAAGATTTCACATCTTTGTGAGATATTATTATCCCCATTTTACAGATGGGTAAAATGAACCACAGAGCAGTTAAGGGACTTACTCAGGGCCAAATGCAAGTAACTGGCAAAGCAAGGAATGGACCCAAGAGTCCTGAATCTGAGTGCTGTACTCTAACTATTAAAATAATCATAATGAATAATAAATAATAACTTGCCTTTACATAACACTTTTCAGCTATAGATCTCAAAGTGTTTTACACAGGAGGAAAATATCATCCTCATTTAACAAAGAGAGAAACTGATATGTGATGTGGTAAGTGATGCGAAAGGCCCAAGGTTGTCCAACAGATTTCTTTCTTACTTTCAGTACTGAAAGTACTGAAGCAGATGGTTTAAAAAAAGCGTTGACAATTGAACTAAAATGTAAAAGGTGTGACCATAGATCTTGCTACATTTAACGTTCTGCTGGAAACCATGTGCTGGCTAATGAAAGGTTTTCTGTTAGGATGGGCTTTTTTTCCCCATTCTGAAGGGACACATTTCTGGCAATAGAGGAAAATCTGGGAACATGTATTTCCTTGAGGTTCTAAGTTAGTGAATAAGGATTATGATATAACTTCCACCTGAGCAATTCTCATCACCATAGCAACTATACTCAGCCTCCTGCAAGCCACACTGGAAGGTTGGACTGGACTCTCCCCATGCTCAGGGTGGGTGAGTTGGCAAGAGAGTGGTATTGGTAGCCAAGTTTGTCTCCTCACTGGCTCAACCACTGAAATCAAATGTGCCAAATATTATTGCCTCTGGTGGCACTGCTCTAAGGTTCTTTGTCAAGCTATTGACTATGATGTAGTGTCTCCAACTTTTGGATCAGGCCTGAGTAACACAAATTATTAATTGCCAATTTTGCTACAGTGATTAATGTTCATTAAGGAAAAGTGTTTTTCATATGAATTTGGCCAGACTGCTACAGAGATCTTGATTTGCTGCATAGAAACATGGAAAAGCTTGGTTAGCTTGGGAATCTGTAAGTCAGCCTAGTCCCTGCCAGTGCTTGTGACAGCAATATCTACCTTTCAGCAAGCACCATCACAAACATTGTTGATAGACATCCTAGATTTAAATCTCTAATACTAATGGCCATACCTACGTTGTTAGGTCACTTATTCCACATTACAGATCTTCTGATTGAAAACTTTTATTCAATCACACTAAATTCTCCTTTATGTCTTTATTGAATAACATGGAGAGATTTCTACCTAGATCTTTATGATCACTACTGAAAGTGGGGAATTATTTTGCCCTTGAAATATATAATTAATATGGTGCTTATGAAGCAAGTGTGATTTTTCACTCAGCAGCTTCAGCAGAGGAAATGCTTTGGAGTAGCTTGATGTAGCATCATGGATCAGCAATTGTACAATTTATAGTATAGTGCTGACGGTAGGGAGACAATTTATAATGCCTAGAAATGGCTCAAGTTAGACGGCTGAGTAAAGCAATCAAGAAAGTGCAGTTGGGTGAATACTTCAAGGTATTTTCCACAAATTTTTACTAGCGTAAAACACCTGATTTCATTTTGCTGGTGTTTCTAGCCCTTTTTTTGTTTGCTTTCCCTGGATGTTCCAACAAATGAGTGTACTTTAGGAATGTGAATAGTAACAATGAATTTGAAGCAAATATTAGAGAATATTCCTTAAACAAATGAGTTGTCCTCATCCAGTCAGAGAACAGAAAGAATACCATGTGACCTATATGTGCAATCAGAGCTAGCCAATCAGATTTCAAACACCCCCAAAATGTGTACTCTGCAGATTCATGTTTTAAGCTGTTTAAGTGGCTGAAAACTTATTCTTTGCAAAGAGTATCACTGGCAAAATGTCCTGAAGAGAGTTATTAGTTTGCATGAGGCCAAATCCTCATAAATTAAGCTCAAGTGTGCTGTCTAGAAATATGACTTACAATATAGGCAAGGATCTTCTATGGGAATGCCTTAGATGCACATTTCAGCTGCAAATTGGCCTTTATGATAGGTGAAACACTTTGCTACCAGAACATTTAGTCATCATTTTGCTAATTAAAAGCTTGCCCCAAAGACCACACCTAGTGCCAGTTTAGTTTTCATTGTCACTCCTTCAGACGTGTTTTTCCTATGCTCCTTTGTTATTTTAGTGATGGTGGCATAGTAAATTATAGTCCCAGTTGGATTTGAACTGATCCTAGTACTGGTCCCCACAGGATTGCTAATGATTACACAGCTGCCCACTAGGCACTCTATAATGTAGACTCATGGGTCTTGCTCCAACCAAAGTTGCAATTAAGTTTATTTTCATTCAAAACAAAATATATTGGGATTATTGTCAGAGCAGCCCCAGAGGACTACATAGGGGGGTCTAGTAAGCATTGGTAGGAATATTAGAAACCCTGAGGTTATTAGTACTGCTAGGGCAGCAGGCTTTGTGGCCAGCAGAGGTGTAATTTGCCTATGCTGCCACCACACATTGGAGCAAAGTAATCAAATAAGAGGGTCAGGGGACTTTAATATAACACCAGTCAGGTGCAAGGCCCCACATCTATAGAACCAGATTCTCAGGTGAGGTAAATCAATGTAGTGCCATTGGCTTCAATGGTGATTAAATCAGCTGAGAATCTGGCCTGTATTCTTCATGGAATATGGCCTAGGCTCTGGAAAAACACAGCAGCAAAACTAGATTTTTATTTTTGCTTTGTGGGGAAGCTGGCATATGACATGTTTAGCCGAGCCGTACATCAGGAATCAACCCTACTTAGCAGTTTGAAGAGCAAGAATGTAGATTAACATTTTTGGGAAACAGCCATCTCAAAATGACCATGAAAAAGCAGATATGATCCCACCAATAAACTTTAGCAAACACAGAGAAAGCATTAGTGACATGCAACAAGTACAGATATGTATTTGTAACTGAATATTAACCAAACTCAATGTAATGTAGATTATTTTGCCTGCAACTGGGGCTTGTATTAATACATTTCTGTAAAACAGCAGTTCCCCCCTTCATACAAAGAAGAACGATGTTTTATTAAAAAGGTTATATTGGGTTGTGCTCAAGTATGTGACATGAGAGCTAAATGCTTCTGTGGGTTAATGCCAAAATACTACAGGGTGGAGAATGAGGGAGATGCTTAGACAAAGAGTATGTAAGCATTACTCACATATGGATATACTGGGTTAAAATCCCATATTGGCTGCAAATAGCAATGGGCCCAAAATTCTTATGTGGAATGAAATCCAAATCTGAACATTCTCAAAGTTCAGGGAGTTTTTTGTCCAAGGTTTTGGTTCAGGCCCATACATGGTCACCAATGAATATGTCTTTGGTGGCATCATTTTAACCCCCCCCGAGTGGACATTTCCTCTCTGCCACTACTGCTCCTCATTCCCCCACAAAGCCCTTACATCAAACAATTTTCTATGATTGCCTTTAGTGCCCTTCAGAAACTATATTATCCCAGGTGCATAGAATCTCAATACCTACCTCCCAGAGCAGAAGCTCAGGAGTTATAGATTTTGGGGTGAGTGAACTGGGGAGGGGGAATCAATTAATCCCTTCAACATATTTGTGTTGATGCATGGCACAAGCCACAGTTGGCTCTGATTCTCAACTTCCCTGAATTCCAGGGCTGTTCAGAGCCTGTTTTTTGATGTGGGCCTGGCTCTATTTTTCCATGAAAGGAATGTATGGTCTATATTCATAGTAGAGCATTATTAGCTGGGAACTTTTTCTATATTTATTTATTTAAATTGTAACCTTCAAAACAAATAAATCAGGATTACAGGATTAGTAAATCATTAGTAATTTTCTTTAGAACATGCCATATCTCTTGATCTTAGCAATGGAATTTGATCATGTACCATTTTTTATCACTAAAATTTTAAAGATTGAAAACTTATCTTCATTTTTTGTTCAAGGGGAACGCAACACAGGATCAGCAGGGGCCTTGCATGATTGAGATGGGTGATCATTTCTTTGCACCATTCCAAGCTGCTGACATTCGTAATATTAGTGCCTCACTTTCACAAGCAGCAACAGTTTTTTTACTAGAAAAAAATGTTTAATTAGAATGGGATAACCTTACAGTCTGCCCTGAGTGAGAGTCAGCACAGAGCTGCACCATCCCATTAGCAGACTAAAGACTGAAATGTGACAAAAACTATCTGGCCTAGAATCAGGGGGTAGCCATGTTAGTCTGTATCTACAAAAACAATAAGGAGTCTGTTGGCACCTTAAAGACTAACAGATTTATTTGGGCATAAGCTTTTGCGGGTAAAAACCTCACTTCTTCAGATGCATAGACTCTATGCATCTGAAGAAGTGAGGTTTTTACCCATGAAAGCTTATGCTCAAATAAATTTGTTAGTCTTTAAGGTGCCACCAGACTCCTTGTTGTTTTTATCTGGCCTAGAATAATTTACTTCACCCCTTTTGGGGAATCAGCTTATTCCCACTTATGGGCCTAGCCAATTATTCTGGCCTGAAGTAGGGGTGGGTGTAGCTAGGGTTCCTTCCATTCCCCACCTATTTGCTCACAGTAGGGTGAATCAGGCAAATAACTCTTGTTCTTTCCCTCCCCGTAGCTGGAGTCACAATCTGAGTAGGGCTAACCAGAGCAGCAAAGTGTGTGGTGGTATGTGTGGGTAGGTTTTATCCTGCATTACTCTTGTGCATGGCTGAGTAAGGACTATATAAAACTACCCCACTGTGAGTTTCTGTCACTGCCACAAAGGATTTCTGCATTTCTAGAAGCAGATTTATTGTTTAAAAATAAAAATCCTAGTTATTATTATTTATTTGCCTTACCACAGTGCCCAGGAGCCCTCTAGCCATGGACCAAGACTCGTCTGTGCTCGATGCTGTACAAACACAGAAGAAAAAGATGGCTCCTGCCCCAAACAGCTTGCAGTCAAAGTAATGTGCAAGATAAAAGACAACAGCTGGAGACAGGCAGCGGAGTACAAGAAAACAGCGTGAGCAGTTACCTATTGTTTGAGAGCAGTAGCAGATAGAATAAAAGCTGACACATCTCTAACCCTTAGTTTTTAGTTGGTCAGGCTGCACAAGGGCTAATTTCTTGTCTAAATTTAAGTAAGTAAATGTACTGCTAGAGAGACATTGAAATTGCTCCGTTTCTGGATCACTAAAGATGTTAGGCCGTGCAGAGGACCAAGAGCCAAAAGGCTGTCTATTGGCTTCTTGAATGGAAATATATACTGGTGGTTACAGGGCTTTTTACTCCAGGATACCAAACAAGAGTGTACATAGTATAGCTTTCCAGTTTTAACGCTTGCACACAGATTAAATTATAAATTAAAAACAGTAGTTGGCCAGCTCACACAAGCATAGCTGTCCCACGGTTTCAGTGCAAGTGAGAGGCTTTAGTTTGGGAGAAATGTCAGGATTCCGCTCTACTCTACACTGATTAGGCCTCAACTGGAGAACTGTGACTGGTGCTGGGTGCCACATTTCAGGAGAGATGTGGACAAATTGGAGAAAGTCCAGAGAAGAGCAACAAAAATGATTAAAGGACTAGAAAACTTGACCTATGAGGAAAAATCGAAAAAACTGGGTTTGTCTAGTCTGGAGAAGAGAAAATTGAGAGGGGACATGATAACAGTTTTCAAGTACATAAAAGGATGTTACAAGGAAGAGGGTGAAAAATTGTTGTTGTTAGTCCCTGAAGATAAGACAAGAAGCAATGGGCTTAAATTGCAGCAAGGGCGGTTTAGGTTGGACATTAGGAAAAACTTCCTAACTGTCAGGGTGGTTAAACACTGGAACAAATTGCCTAGGGAGGATGTGGAATCTCTGTCATTGGAGGCTTTTAATAACAGGTTAGACAAACACCTGTCAGGGATGGTCCATTTATTTCTTAGTCCTGTCTTGAGTGCAGAGGATTGGACTAGATGACCTATTGAGGTTGCTTCCAGTCCTACACTTCTATGACTCTCAGGGCCTGATCCTTAGCTGGTGTGAATTGGCCTAGTTGCACTCACTTCAATGGAGTTTTGCTCATTTACACTAGCAGAGAATTTGGCCACAGTCTCCAGGATCGGGTGGAGATTGGATAGCTACATAGAAACCTCCTGCTGGTGTCTGCCAAAGCTACTTGCAGATTCAAGAGAGGTTAGAGTATGCGAGATGAATAGGAAGTGTAAGTTAAATGGAAGAGTAAAACTTCACTCAGCCAATTTGCTATCTCTGGAAAGTTCAGATCCTGCTTTCCATATGCCCTGGGTCAAGATCACATGGGCAAAGGAGGATCAGTACTTGGATTTTAGGTAACTTCATAGCAAAAGCAAAACATAAATACAATTCCGGTATTATTCTTGCTAACCCTGGAACAAAGCTGGCATGGTTAGTCACTGGCCTTTCAACTTTTAGTCAGGGCAGTAGCAAACTGGAGTCCGGTTGGCTATTTGCTCTGCCATAGTCAACAAGTTTCTTGTCATGCAAACTCCTCCCATCTCATTTGTTGACTGGATCAGTGAAATATGAACAGCTTTTGAATTTTAACCCAGTAAAAGATGAATAGGGGACAATTTCCATTTGCCCTTTCACTTCTGAATGGCCAGCGACCAGCTTTCTGTCAGTTTGATATTCACAGTGGAAGAGGAAACAAATGTCCCAAAGGTAAAACCTTTCCCATTTCTATTACCTACTCCAGAAATAAACTATTTCATAACCAAACACATCAACGAGGGACAAATCCCACACAGTTGTCCAAGAACCTTTCACCTTTCAGTGGCCAGATACCAGCTGGCTACTAAATTGCACTAGGAAACAAGTGTCTCATAGACAAGACTCCATTCCATTTTTAGTCTTACCAAAAAAATAAGCTAAACACGCCTTTCCTATAACACCCATTGTATCCAAAAAGGTGTAGACTTGACACAGGTGGCTGCTGAACTTTCAACTTTGAATGACTAATTACCAACCAGCTACCACTGGACTTTGCACACCTCCATAATCCAAAAATCCTCTCTGCAAAAGTTTCTTCTCTCTAGGGCTTGCCCCCAAAATGAACTACTATTAAAACAGAACAAACAGAGAAAATCCTAGATTTAGGCTGGAATACGCAAAATATTGCAGCCTATATGTGTGTGACAGGAAGTAAGCAAGCATATGCGTTTGCAGTTAGGTGTGCAGAGGTCTAGATTCCATGCTTCTGTTGAATGTAAAATCATTTCTGAATTGCACAAATAAGGGAGAATGAGAGTGACTATGATCTTTGTCCAGCATTGGTGTTTTTTCAAAGGATAATTGTGTGGACATCTGCCATGCTCATGAAACTATAGCAAATCAGACAAATGAAAACATCAGCTTGTTATATAATCTGTACACTATATGTGTATCTTTCTGTTTGTGTGTATACAGTATATCCAGCTATGTTGTACATGTTATATAATATGTGCATGAGTAAGCATATATATCTGTATGAGTGAGCAGGGAGAGAGAGATGTTATATGTACGTAAGCAGGAACATTTACACATATAAGTCATACACATATGTGTGGAAAAATATGGAGCCAATGTTCTCATTAGTCTTTGATGAAATATGGAGCTGGGTTTTTGTTAGATTTGCCCAGGTAACAAGGAAGACACTTCCATAACTTCCTTTTGAAAAGTACAAATGTATGATTCTGATTGACTCACTTTTCACTCAGATTTGTGCCAGTCAGAGATGGCTGTGTCCAAGCATCTCAGTGCCTTTTCTATGCTGCCTACTATTCATAAGATGCCCTACCTCCCATGAGGCTACTACCCCTAAGACTTGCCTCTTTCTTGGCATCCACAATAAGTGGCACAGTCATAATTAATATTAACTATTATTGTTCCAACAAACAAATTCATGAACTGAACCATGATCCTTCCCTGTTCCCACTGGGAGTAGGTTTCATTACCCAATACATTGCTTCTCTTCTCACCCCCTCTAATCCCACATAGCTCTTTTTTCCCTTTAATTCCACCCTTCCTCCCTCTAGAGAACACTTCAGGTCCACAAGAAACAGATTCCCTCCCATCCTCCTCTCTCCATGTGAAGCTTCTGAGCTTAACAAAACAAAGACTCTTTCCATCCTCTGTTCCCCATACGCCTTATTGTATCTGCAGAGCTCTAGAAACATGAACACAAATATAAGAATGGCCATACTGGGTCAGACCAATGGTCCTTCTAGTCTCGTATCCTTGCTTTTGGAGGTGGCCAGTGTGGCACTATGCCCCATATTCTTCATAGTAATATTATTATGATATGAGTATGGCATAATTATGATGTATTTTGTGCAAGATAAGGCATGTGAGATATCATTGAAAAAGTTATGATTTATTAAATATTATTGTCCTACTTGTATGCATGTATCATTTTGGTATCTGAAGTTAGGAATCTTGTCTATGTATCTACTACAAATGTGTCTACACCTGGAAATGCCCAGTAGGCAAAAGACTATCAGTCTAGATGTCTGGCTGAGAAGGGCCATTAGGGAGAACAATAGGTCTTAGAAGAAGCTAATCTCCCACCAGAGAGCCTTCCTGGAAAGCCTTCCATGGCTGCCTACAGGGATATGTGACCAAGTCACCTTGGACTGGACTTCATCTTGGAATACCAATGTTTTTCCACTGACCAGGTGTGGGAACCAAGCTTGGAGACAAAGGGTTCCCACCATATGCAAAAGCTGTTTAAGGCAGGAGAGTAATATCATCGTGGTTCTTCACTGATTCCCACCCAAAGGAGACTCTTGAAAACACCTGAGGAACAAGGACTGAACTGGGGGAGAAGTGTTGGACTTGGGCTATAGGGATTTCTAGCTTGTGAAGGGAATATCTGGGGTTTTTAAGCTGCAAGCAAGTGCAGCTTGCTCCTTTAGAGCCTGCAGCTGTCTTAAATCATCATTTATGGTGAGAATTTGCTACTCAGATCCAGTCTCTTCCGTATGTTAAGATTAGTTTGCGTGTTTTGTTTGTTTGTTAGGTAATCTGCTTTGATCTGTTTGCTATCCCTTATAATCACTTAAAGTCTATCTTTTATAGTTAATAAACTTGTTTTTGTTTTGTCTAAAACCAGTGTGTGAAAATTATAACTTAGGGCAGAAAGCTGTTGCATATCCTTCTCCACATTAAGGGAGGGAGCACATTTCATAAGCTTACCCTGTACAAATCTCTGTGCAATGCAAAATGGTATAATTTTGCGTTTACACTCCGGGGGAGGGGGAGGCCTTAGTAACTGGGAGGTGCCTTAGCTGAGCCTTCCCATGCAGCGCTGATCTCAGCATCTCTATGTAACTGCAGCTGGGTGTGTCCCTACCTGTATGTATGCTGGTGGGGGCTTGAGGGGCTATCACAGCAGTACAGTGTAAAGGAACCCCTGGCTGGTGGGTCAGATGGGTTCAGTGGTATCCAAGTTCCAGGTGGGATCCCGGGAGAAACCCATCATAGTCAGTGCCAAATGTTTCAGAGGGAATGAATAGAACAGGGAAATTTCAGGTCCCAGGTTCTGGCAGTTAGAGTTTTAGGGGTACCCAGAGCATGAGGTTGCATCCCAGACCATCTTGGCTAATAGCCACTGGTGGATCTATCCTACATGAACTTATCTAATTCTTTTTTGAACCAGTTATACTTTTGGCTTTCACAACATCTCATGGCAATGAGTTCCACAGGTTGACTGTGCACTGTTTAAAGAAGTGCTTCCTTATGTTTGTTTTAAACCTGTTGCCTATTAATTTCATCAGGCGACCTCTGGTTCTTGTGTTATGTGAAGGGGTAAGTAACACTTCCTTATTCACTTTCTCCATAGCATTCATGATTTATAGAGCTCTAACATATCCTTTTAGGACTTTCAGGGCCTGACCCAGAGCTCATTAATGTCAGTAGAAGTGTTTTCATTGACTTCAGTGGCTTTGGGCCAAACCTTTATAAAACACACATCTACCCAACAGATATTTATTAACATACATTGGTCATGCATTATATGCTGTGTATGTGGAAAGAACTGGTAAAAACTTAAGAATTGCCCACCTATCCTTTCTAAAAGCATCCAAAGACACATCTCCTCACCAAGCACACATTGATTCAAATTTGACATTTCTAGGGGAAATCAGTTTTGAGTTCTGAAAACCAAAAAGAATTAGGAAAATGTCCAAGAAATGAGCACCCCTCCAATTTGGGACAATAATATCACTCAAATGCCCTGTCCAAATGGCTTCCAAACTTCTAGGGGGAAAAAAATCTATTCTGGCATAAGTTCACTGCTGGTCAGGTGAAATTTCAGGTGGCGGATTTGGAGGGACATGGGCAGTTGAGGCATCTAATACTGGGGGCACAGACACTTCGACATCCATGTTTCCAGTGCTGGGAACAAGGGTCAGTAGTAACCCAGGGCCAGAGACTTTGAGTGAGGATGTTCTAGGATTTTTATCTCTGTCATCTGTTCTACTGTGTCTTTCCCACACCAGCCCCACTGCCTGATGAACAGGCTTTATCAACCTGCCTCCCAGATGGGATGACACAGTGGACCTAGGAAAGACCTGGAGTGACATATTTTTGGGTGGGATTGGGGAGAGGGCCTTCCACACTTTTCTAGTGATGAATGACCCAAACCACAAAGCTTGGATCCAGATCTAGATCCAAATTTCCAAAAGTCAGGGCTGATCAGATCCAGGGTTTTGGTTCAGGCCCAGCACTAGCTGTCACATGAGGCAAGGATATTTCCCTTAATGTGTAGCTTTGCATCATTCATTCATTCTTCATCATTTTATTGATTTACTTTCTCAGACAAATCAGGCAGTATGATATTTGCAGAATGCCATGAAGACCGAGATTTTAAAAAGCAGCTGAGTCCAGACTGATTTTCAAAAATGCCAACAACCCAGGAGAAGTCAATGGTCAGATCATATCTTTAGGTGCATAAATATAGACCTAGAAGCATTTCTTCAAATACCTACATTTGAAAGTCTTGGCTGAAATATCTTTTGGTTTTGTTTATGTGATATGACCAACTGCTATTTTTTTTTCCATTGGTTGCCTATATTTAAAAACTCACCCTTGCCATTTTTTAGTCCTACTCTCCAAAAGGCCTCCTGGATTGCTGTCTAATTTCTGTAGCTGTAAGGGTTAAACACAGAATTACACACTTACAGATGCAAGCACACATCGTTTTGGCTAGACAAATGTGCATGTTTGTGTTTTTAGTAAGGAAGACACCTGCTTTTAATGTTACAGGAACATGCTGGATAGTGTTAAGGCAGACACTGGTATTTCTCTAATTGAATAATCTGTGTATTTTGTCCAAATGCCAGGACATTACTTTTATTCTGTGATTAGCTTGAAGTTTAGATGACACATTTTGCAAAAAACATACATTTCAAAGTCAATTTCCTGTTTGGGCCAAATCATTTTATTCTAAGTACAGAGGGACAGGAAAATGGATATTGGGAAAAAAATAAATGTTAAATAGGAGATAACTGTTCTCTGGGATTACCCACTTTCTAGGTGGGATGCAGTTTGGTAGATAAGCATATTCTGCAGTTGGGCACTAGTGCATAGTATGACAAACACATATAGCAGTTAATATCAAACTTGCATTAATGGTTTCATTGACTGAAATACATTTGTAAAGTAAATCATTCAGAGGTGCTCTAAGGCATGTCTATTCTTAGAAAAAATTCACAACTAGAAAGTACGTCACCCTTGCAATCAGCACCCCCTTTAGCTTATAATATAGAACACATGGCGGTTGAAGAGGTTACAGTGTTACAGAAATGTCATTACAGAATTTCTCTGTGTTAACATGTATCATCTGTCACATAATTGTTTGCTTTACAACCCATACCTATAATGGGCTAAGTGGGGACTATTTATATCAGTTAACAATGAGTGCCTTTAATTAGTATTTCATGCAACTGGAACATGTTAAAGATTCTGACACAAATCTGGCTTGGGTTGCTAAATTCCATATGAATTTCATTATGAAATTGCTAAGACATTACAGTTGCACAGGTACCAAGGTTTATAAGTGCACTTTATCTTTTACAAAACTTGTGTAAGTCAGATGTTAATAAAAAAACAAAAACATCCCTCCCCCAACTTCATAACAACAATTTGATGGCTGAATGAGTTTAAGACAGCAGAGATGAAAACCTTCTGTAACTTGAAATTTATCCATTTCTGCACTGAAATTGCAAATTTACAGTGATCGCCAATGTATAATATAATATGGACAAAATCAGAGCAGTATAGAATCATACTGTACATAAAAATGATAGAGAAAAGTTATAAAACATGGTTTGGCCAAGAAGAACAGTCATCCATTTTAGTGAGTTGGTGCTAGTATGTAGAGAGAGGAAGGATGGTCTTGTGAAGACACTGGCCCAGGATCCAGGCCATCTGGGTTCAGCTCTGCCACAGACTTCCTGTGGGAACTTGAATGAGAATGAGATCCTCAACCCTGCTGCATCCCCTTTACACTGGGTAAAAGGGACCAATAGGCAATTTCAAATGGCCTGAATAGAAGTTGTACATTTCAGGCAGTGATTATAAAACCTAAAGAACAGAGAACTATCCAGAGCCCTAAAATGGGGCTAATAAACAGTCATCCAATTTTTGGCACCATGTGAGTGAAAACATGCTTAACCCTCAGACCTGTAATGCTAAGGGAATTTCTGCTGGTGAAGTCATCCATTGTACTACTGGTGTTTTTGCAGAACTCCCAGATGAGCTCAGTGAGGAGCTATATGTACCGCACAAGTGCCACACAAAGGAAAGGATGGGGTCTGATTCATCACTGTGTTATGCCAGTTTCACACCTTTGTGACTATCTTGAGATCTATAGAAAACCACTGTCATAAATCTGGAGCATTGATAGCCATCACGTAAGTAGCTCCTTTTTTCATTCGTCCCTTGTGTATAGTAAGGTGACCAACTTAAACATATGCCAATAAATCCTTTAAACCATCACACACTATCCACCTTGCATTTAATTTGTATATATGTGTGTATATGTGTCTATATTCATATGCCCCTCGCACATTCCCTTCTACATACCCCCAAAAGTCACTGGAAATATAATGTGCACAGTAGTTTGTAAACTGAAGATGCTTAGATAGCCGAAAACTATAGAAACTAAAACTAATATATGGGGTTGAATGACTAAGTCTAACGTTGTGAACTCAATAATAATGACAGCTGCATGAGTTGACTGGCTTATTAGGAACCCTAGGAAAGCTGCCCACATCATCAAAGAATATCTCTCAGATGACATAGTACATCTGAGAGACCTACAGCTCTTTAGGTGAGGCACCATAGATTCAGTTAAAGACAGGGGCTGATTTCTGGGGAGATGAGAGGAGGAAGGGGATGCAGATTTGCATCTGCGATCAAGAGGCAAGAGGGATGTTTCCCCTTATGAGGAGACTCTAAGGCCTCCAGAACAAAGAAGGGGAAATTACAAAAAATATATTGGATTTGGGAGGGATTTGGATAGCCGAGGTGTGTCAGAGCCAGGTTATAGCTACTTATTAAGGAAGAAAGGTTCAGAAAAGCAGTACTTAACACTCTCTCCAGCTCTGCTAAACTATTTATGAAGAGGTAGCTATAACTAGAAATCCAAATTTAAAAAATAGTAAACCAAAAATTTACTTTAAAAAGTGGGCTGACATCCAACAATTTTTTACTGGGTAGAACTGGAATGTTAATGCAGAACATATACAAAGCTGTAGTAAAAGAAAATCATGAAGAAAAAATCCCACACCTCTTAATGCAGATATTCAAACAAAATAAATGATAATCATATTAACCACCAATTGGGAGCCAGAACAGTCCATTGGGATTTGGGACCTGGGAACCTAGTATGTGTAATATGATATATTATTACTCACAGAGCTAGGTTTTGGCATTTCTCTGCAGAAGGGGGAAAAAGCCATTTCTTTTGCACAGGGAATGAAACTGTTTTGTCAGTTAATAATGACCTGAATAATACCTGTCTAATTAGATCATTCTTAAAGTGTGCAAGATTTAGATTACGTGGGGTGCCTATAACCACATGCAAAAGGTTATGGGTTGTGAATAACCTGGATAACTTGTTGCCTGATCTGGCTTATCCATTTCAATTTAAAAAAAAAATAAAAATTATTATGTAAATCAGTGGCCTGATTTTTGCTCCAAGTGGGGACACTGGGAGAATGGATGGCAGGCAGAATGTAATTATCTAAGCTGGAATTTGCCCAGCCCATTTGAGTGAACACTTCTATACTTTCTGAATTCACCAAGGGCTCTTTATTTACCTTTATTGTTCTTAAATTATAATAATTATATATATATATATTGGGTCTTGATGGTAGAGCAAGATGGGTAGGCCAAGCAATGGGGGAGGGAATTGATGTGAAACATTTCAAACTTGAATACATAAAAGTAGGCGTCTTAAATCCATATTTTAGCAACAATGGCCTGATTGTAGTTTGGATGGCCTCCATCTCAGAAGGGGAACCAATATTCTGGGGGACAGGCTGGCTAGAGTAGTGAGGAGGCCATTAAATTAACAACAAAAGGGGAGGGTGAAAAGGAGTGTCAGGGACTGGGGCAAGGGCAGGTGTGCCTAGTGCTTGGAGCTGGAGTCAGTACCCAGGAATTTGAGCCAAGGGTCAGAGTTGAAGTTAAGAATCGGAACTGCAGATCATAGCCAGGTTAGCTGGAGTGAGGAAAAGCAGGACAAGGCTAGGGCCAGGGCAGGAATAGGGCAAGGACAGGAGTAGGAACAAGCAGGCACGGGAGCTATTGCAGCTATGGATGAAAGCTTTGTGCAGCCAGTGCCCTGCTGCTGGTGGTCTTAAGAGTAGATCTGCAGATCCCTTCAATCGGGCAGTTGGGCCAGTCAGGAGCCCAGCTGAACTTGTCAGACTGATATGCTAGCAGGTAAGCAGGCTAGCTGAGGGCTTTTACTCCTGACAAAGCAGAACAAATGAGCACTCATTCAGAACTAAATCATGATGTTGAGAACAAAACTAATCAAGATTCCAAGGGAAGAGAAGAAATTATTTAATTGCCTGCACACCAATGCTACAAACCTGTAATTGTCCATGGGTGAAACTCTCCATGAAGACAACAGGAGTTCTCAGTGTGTAGTAATAGCAGGGTTGGACCAGTGTTTAGAAGGATGAGATTCTTAATGTTCACATATAATAATACAGGATCACAACAATTAGCTTTTGCACATGTGTGAAATAAGTGATATTAGTGTAAGCCCTGTGCAGTTTTACAAGAAGTTAGTCTAGTTCACAAGTGGATTAACTACAATTCCAAAAGCTGTTTTAGCCTAAACAGGAAACCAAAATATTATAAAAATGACATACTAATCATGGTTTTCACTACATTGGTTAAGAAATAAAACACTAAACTGAGGTTACAAAACCACCCACAACTGGCATTGCACTTCATCCTTGTCAGCAACCTCAGCAGAGAGGCCAAGAATGGGTATGGAAACTGCACCATTATTTCATCCCTAGGGGAGAGTTCTTTAAACTAGTGGTGAAGTCCTTCTACTGGAGTGGTAAGTCAAATGTTGCACTGTTAACCTTCCGGCACCTGTTCCCTGGATAAAGCCGAGAACTTCAGATCCGCCAATCCACCATCTTTCATGTGACTGAAAACAATTAATTGAAAATAAGTTATTTTTTAATTTTGATAATTGTCCTTTTTAAAAAAAAATACTTTACATTAACTACAGAAAAAACGAGACATTTCTTGAGTAACACGGTATTTGTAAAGGCTTTATTCCTAATAGAGCTGCTTGAAAAAAAGGCCTAGGGTAAAATTTTTGAAGCACCTAATTGTTGTTGTTATTATTGATTATGAAGCACTAGGCACTATATCTAAGCCCTGGTCAATACTACAAACATATGTTGGTATAACTACATTCATCAGGGGTGTGGAAAATCCAGACAACCCTACATTCCTGAGAGATGAATTGTACCGACCAAACTTCCTGTGTAGACAGCGCTATGTTGACAGGATGGCTTCTCCCATTGACCTAGCTATTGCCTCTTGGTGATGTGGAGTACCTATGCCAGTGGGAGAGATTCTCCCATTGGCGTAGGTTGTGTCTTCACTAAGTGCTACAACGGTGCAGCTGCTGTGTCGCTACAGTGTTGAACGTGTAGACAAGCCCTAAGTGACTTGGCAGCCTAAATCCCATTTTCAAGAGAAGTAAGCACGAAGGAGCCTAAGGGCATGTCTACATTACAAAAATAAATGGACCTAATTTATATTGGCATACACCCGCCACAGTAATTCCATTACTTGTGCGTGTCTACGCTTTGCTCCTTGTGTCTGTGGTGTGCATCCTCACCTGGAGAGCTTGTATTGATTGTACTGTCAGTATGAGGCATTGTGGGATGGCTTCTGAAAGCCAGTAACAGTCAATGTAAGCAAGGCTGTGTCTACACTGATGTTGCGTTGACCTAACTACAACAAAAATGACTCTGTGCCTCTCGTGGAAGTGGAGTTATTGAGTTGGCATAGCGGGGCTTTTACATTGGCAGGAGTGAAATTTTAGTGTAGATGCTTAATTAGGTCAATATCAGCTGCTGTGTATCGACCTAACTCTGTAGTGTAGACCTGGCCTAAGTCTCATTGAAAGTCAATAAGATTTAGGCTCCTATGGCCCAGATCCTCAAAGGTACTTAGAAACCTGTGATAGGTAGAGCCTATCATAGGGATCACACTCAGGTAGTTTCAGAGCCCTTATTCTCTTTCAAAGATCTATCTAGGTCTTTGTGGGTGGCGGAAGTTTGTCAGCTGTCTCCCTCTCAGCTGCTCTGTAACAAGAGTCAGCCCTTCTGAGGCAAAGCAGCTTTCCTTCTGGTTGCCACCCCTTCCTGTGACCAGCTCGCCTTTTTAAGCATGCTTCCTCCAGCTGAATCAGTCTCTGCAGGTGTGTCTATTTGGTAGGAATTGAGCCCAGAGGAGCTCATTAGCCTTCTTCTGACTGGGATTGGGGAATGCCCCATCACAGAGCCAACTCCCATTGAGTTAGGCACACAAATACCTTTGGCCTAAATGCCACTTTTGAAAATGGAACATGGGCTCCTAAATCACTTAGGTGCTTTTTGAAAGCTTTACCCTGATCTACAGATGTAGGGGAGTCATACACTTTGCTATTCATAAGCATTTGGATGACTACTGATATTCTTGAAAAAAAAATCACTACAGCTGAAAGTGGTACCCATAGTTTGTCTGAGGTTATTTGAAGCTTGTATTTAGTGTAAGTATGTGCACAAGTATGTTTTACATACACAGAAAAAACATCCGCACCATTCCTCATGTTTCTCAGGATAGCCAGTTCTCAGAGGAGCTTGGGACTCGGATGAGGTACAGATTACTAGGGTTCAGCCTAGACAAGCCCTAAGTGACTTGGGAGCCTAAATCCCTAAAGAGTTAGTATGCTGGAAGAAATGACTGAAGAGTGAAGACTATGGGTAGATTCCTGGACTCAATAAAGTCAAACAGCAAAATTTGTATTGACTTCAGTAGGGGCAGGATTTTACCCTACATTGATACCCCTGATTAAGGGAATGCATCCGCTGTTAACTTCAGGTATTCTTGATCCCTTGCATCTCATGATTCTGCACCTGTAGGGTTTGTGGAAGAATCCCCACTTTTTCCACCCCTTGCCACATATTTGTGATCCATAAGCTAAACTTTTGTTTTTTAAACAAATTTCATTTCCAGCTCTCAAGGCTGTGAAGATATCTTTGGAAAAAATGAACAGATGTAATTCTTGTTTCCTGAGTGTGTAGACAATCTGAAATAATCACTGAACTTCCTTATTCATCTTAATAATGGCTTTCTTCTGAAACCTGATGACGACCATTTCAATATCAATATTCTTAACTATTGCAATGCTGACCTTTTAGCAGAAACATCTAGTTAATGTACTTACCCGACAATCCCAGACTGCCTCCCCAAAAGCCTCAGCTGTCCCATTCCCAGCATCCCAAACCTGCGGTTCCAACTTCTCTTATGCACTTGTGCTTTCTGATTCCAAAAAAAATTGTGGTACATCCAAAACTGAAAATGTGGGGGCAGTATTATTATTAATGCCGTATTATTAATTTTGTCTGTTGTTTGTTAAAAATCTCAATCTTTCAATTTAAATCATTCTGCCACAGAATTTCCAGTCTGCTGCTCCACAGTGTTTCAGAATCCAGGGACCTTGCTTCACAATTTAGGACCAGTTTGCCATAGAGTACACAGCTTCTTGGGCATATATTAGATCCTGGGCTGCTTGTAGATGCTGTGATAGCAGTTGTGGCTGGTCAAGAGTTTTTCCATCTGTGTCTAGCAAGAAGAGTGCAACTTTTCCTATCACATGTGTCCATGCTACACTTATCCGTACATTTGTTTCCCAAAGGTTAGATTGCTATAATGTGCTCTGTGTGAAGCTACATCTTGAGACCATTTGGAAACTGAAGCTAGTGTAACATTCAGCCACCTGTTTATCAAGCAGAGCATCATGCAGAGAGCACATAAAACTAGTGCTCCAAAATCTGCAATGGCTGCCAATAATATTTCTGGGATGAGTTCAAGGTGTTGGTTTTAACCTATAAAGACCTAAGTGGTTTGGGACCTGGTTACCTGAGAGACTGGCTCTCTCCCCATGCAATAGTGCTCCATTAGTTAATGGAAGAGTCTGAGCTGGTAACCCCTGGGTTTAATAGGGTGTGGGCTGCTGGCAAGACCTTCTCCATGAAAGGCCCTCTGTGGTGTGTGTGCTGTGAAAACGTTATCTATCATGAATTCTTGCACGAGGTGTTCAGGAGTGGTAAGCTGAAATCTGGATCTGAAGCTGGTTGGAACCATTTACAAAGACCCACTTCCTGTGCTCACTTTGAGACCTGTTTGTGATTTTCTTGTTTTCCCCTCATCCTAACTAAAGTAATTGAGTTTACTGAAGGGCCATGGGGACATTCTGGATATCCTGAAACATAACAACTATAGCTGGGCAGAAAAAGATAAATCTGTTTCACAAGGGTTTTGATATTTTGAAATTTGGTTTCATTCTGATTAGGAACAAACCCCCCAAATTTTGAAATTCTCAGAAAATCAAATGGAGTCCCAGCTCCAGGGAAGTCTACCTGCTGAGCTGCCCCAGAGTTACGGACCCTGGATGTCCTTGGGGCCCTGGAGGCAGTCCACATGGCTGGGTGCGCCCTGCAGCTGTGGACCCTGGAAACCCAAGCTTCACAACGAGCTACCAGGTGGGCAGCCAACGAGGTGAGGTGGTAGGAAACCAGTCAGGCTTTCGATGGTTGCCTGCCTGATGGGTAGGGACCCATCAGCACTGGGGAGAAATTGGATCATCCCCACAAAATTCCATTCATTGAATTGCCAATTTTTTCTGATTACACTGGTCTATAATTTTTGAGAAGTCGTCTGCTTCAGAGATAAAATGTGCTATTTATTATGTATTTTGATGTGCTGAATTCAAATATGACAATTAAAACAACTGATTGGCTACTGTTTCTAAGATATTTAAGTTTGTACATTTTATGTCTATGTATATTGTGTAGATAGTAGAGTTTTAATCATAAATTGTTAAATCTAGGTCTTTTCATGTGTTTATGGTTGCTTTACATGATAATATTTCACCTGTCCTGTTTATGTAACACTTTAAAAATCAGCCAAAGGGTTATATAAATAAAATTTATTATGAAACAAAAGGCAAAAAACTATTATGTACATAGTTTAGTCCTATTCAGTGTCTACTCGGCGCTTCTTGGCTTGTCTCTTGTATTCATTAAATGGAGCATCTCTTGTCACTGTCCAGCAATAGTCTGCAAGCATTGATGGGCTCCATTTGCCCTGATAGCGTTTCTCCATTGGTGCAATGTCCTGGTGAAATCGCTCGCCATGCTCGTCGCTCACTGCTCCGCAGTTCGGTGGAAAAAAATCTAGATGAGAGTGCAAAAAATGTATCTTTAGTGACATGTTGCAACCAAGGCTTTTGTATGCCTTGAGGAGTTTTTCCACCAACAACCTGTAGTTGTCTGCCTTGTTGTTTCCGAGAAAATTTATTGCCACTAACTGAAAGGCTTTCCATGCCGTCTTTTCCTTGCCACGCAGTGCATGGTCAAATGCATCATCTCAAAGAAGTTCATGAATCTGAGGACCAACAAAGACACCTTCCTTTATCTTAGCTTCACTTAACCTTGGAAATTTTCCACGGAGGTACTTGAAAGCTGCTTGACAAAGTTCTTCATCAGACCCAGCTTGATGTGTAAGGGTGGTAACAAAACCTTCCTTGATTCAACAAGTGGTGGATGCTGAACACTTTTCCTCCCAGGCTCCAATGACTGTCGGAGTGGCCAATCTTTCTTGATGTAGTGGGAATCTCTTGCACGACTATCCCATTCGCAGAGAAAACAGCAGTACCTTGTGTATCCAATCTGCAGACCAAGCAAGAGAGCAACAACCTTCAAATTGCCACAAAGCTGCCACTGATGTTGGTCGTAGTTTATGCACCTCAAAAGTTGTTTCATGTTGTCATAGGTTTCCTTCATATGGACTGCATGACCAACTGGAATTGATGGCAAAACATTGCCATTATGCAGTAAAACAGCTTTAAGACTCGTCTTCGATGAATCAATGAACAGTCTCCACTCATCTGGATCGTGAACAATGTTGAGGGCTGCCATCACACCATTGATGTTGTTGCAGGCTACAAGATCACCTTCCATGAAGAAGAATGGGACAAGATCCTTTTGACGGTCACGGAACATGGAAACCCTAACATCACCTGCCAGGAGATTCCACTGCTGAAGTCTGGAGCCCAAGAGCTCTGCCTTACTCTTGAGTAGTTCCAAATCCCTGACAAGGTCATTCAGTTCACCTTGTGTTATGAGGTGTAGTTCAGAGAAGGAGGATGGGAGAAAATGTGGGTCCTGTGACATTGATGGTTCAGGACCAGAAGTTTCATCCTCTTCTTCTTCCTCGTCTGACTCAAGTGAGAATGATTCCGGTGCATCAGGAACCGGCAGTCCTTCTCCGTGGGGTACTGGGCGTATAGCTGATGGAATGTTTGGATAATGCACAGTCCACTTTTTCTTCTTTGATACACCTTTCCCAACTGGAGGCACCATACAGAAGTAACAATTGCTGGTATGATCTGTTGGCTCTCGCCAAATCATTGGCACTGCAAAAGGCATAGATTTCCTTTTTTTGTTCAACCACTGGCGAAGATTTGTTGCACAAGTGTTGCAGCATATGTGTGGGGCCCACCTCTTGTCCTGATCTCCAATTTTGCAGCCAAAATAAAGGTGATAGGCTTTCTTAACCATAGTGGTTATACTGCACTTTTGTGATGCAAAAGTCACTTCACCACAAACATAGCAGAAGTTACCTGCACTGTTCACACAAGTACAAGGCATCTCTGCTCACTTTGGCTAAACAGAAATGTGTCCCTTTGCAAAATCAAACACTGACAAATAAGAGAGCACGACACTGTATGATTTCTAGAGCTGATATAGGGCAATTTGTTCAGCAGAGTGATGTAAGCTTTGTTATGATTGCATCATCCATGACCTCTAGGAATAACATGATGCAATTCATATCATGTATGACGCAATACCAGCTTCAGATTGCATCATTCATTGTTTTGCCTAAAAAGCAAGTACTGTCCAAACCCAGTCATAGATTTATTCATATAACCAGTCAAAGATGTATTTTAGTCATTTCTGGTTTAAATTGAGATCCCTTCCCTTTATAACTCACTTATCCTCCGCCATTCCCAAGTCAAGGGTCGTATATACTGACCCAATGGCATATCTTGAAAACTAGAGCCAATCAACAATTTTAAGCATCATTTTCGTTCTCAGTGACCCAGAATTAGTAAAGTTTGACTACATTTATTTCAGAAGCATTTTGGCTGTAGAGCGGTGTTAGCTCTTATAATAACTTCAGAACTCCCTCTTCTTTTTCGACCAGAAATTGGATTTGTTAACTTTCTGGGAAAGTTAAAAAGCCCACAAAGCAAAAACAAGAGGAGTAAGGGGGAGGAGCGGTTATTAGTGAAGAAAAGTAGAAAGGAGGGGTTCCTGTATTCCTAGATTAAATGGATTTAAAGGATGGAGCTGAAGGAGGAGACTTGGTGAATAGGAAATGGGAATCAAGTGAAAAATCTGTCTAAGCATTTTTATGGCCCTCATTATGTTAATATCTGAGCATCTCACAATCATTAATGCATTTTTATCCTTTAAACACTCTGTGATATTTCACTCCATATACTTTATGAAAATATGCTTATGATATGAATATGCCAATACAGAGAGGGACCGGGATATCCTACAGGAAGATCTGGATGACCTTTTAAACTGGAGTAATAGTAATAGGATGAAATTTAATAGTGAAAAGTGCAAGGTCATACATTTAGGGATTAATAACAAGAACTTTTGTTATAAACTGGGGACACATCACTTGGAAGTAACAGAGGAGAAGAAGGACCTCGAAGTATTGGTTGATCACAGGATGACTATGAGCCGCCAATGTGATATGGCTGTGAAAAAAGCTAATGCGGTCTTGGGATGCATCAGGCAAGGTATTTCCAGTAGAGATAAGGAGGTGTTAGTACCATTATACAAGGCAATGGTGAGACCTCATCTGGAATATTGTGTGCAGTTCTGGTCTCCCTTGTTTAAGAAGGATGAATTCAAACTGGAACAGGTACAGAGAAGGGCTACTAGGATGATCCAAGGAATGGAAAACCTGTCTTATGAAAGGAGTCTCAAAGAGCTTGCTTGTTTAGCCTAATCAAAAGAAGGCTGAGGGGAAGATATGATTGTTCTCTATAAATATATCAGAGGGATAAATACCAGGGAGGGAGAGGAATTATTTAAGCTCAGTACCAATGTGGACACAAGAACAAATGGATATAAACTGGCCATCAGGAAATTTAGACTTAAAATTAGACAAAGGTTTCTAACCATCCGAGGAGTGAAGTTCTGGAATAGCCTTCCAAGGGGAGTAGTGGATGCAAAAGGCATATCTGGCTTCAAGACTAAGCTTGACAAGTTTATGGAAGGGATGGTATGATGGGATAGCCTAATTCTTGCAATTAATTGATCTTTGACTATTAGTGGTAAATATGCCCAATGGCTTGTGATGGGATGTTAGATGGGGTGGGATCTGAGTTACTACAGAGAATTCTTTCCTGGGTGTCTGGATGGTGAGTCTTGCCTACATGCTCGGGATTTAGCTGATCGCTATATTTGCGGTTGGGAAGAAATTTTCCTCCAGGCAGATTGGCAGAGGCCCTGGGGGGTTTTCCCCTTCCTCTGCAGCATGGGGCACGGGTCATTTGCTGGAGGATTCTCTGCACCTTGAAGTCTTTAAACCACAAGGTGAGGACTTCAATAGCTCAGACATAGGTCAGGGGTTTGTTGCAGGAATGGGTGGGTGAGATTCTGTGGTCTGCGTTGTGCAGGAGGTCAGACTAGAAGATTATAATGGTCCCTTCTGTGAGTCTATGAGTCTATGATATAACTGAGAAGTACTTTATGCAAGATGGGTCTTCTAAGGTATCATTGAAAAGGTTATAATTTACTGAATGTGATTATCCAATTTGTATGCCTGTATCATTTTTTGTATCTGAAGTTAGGAATATTGACTATGTATCTATATTTCAACTATGCTACTTTGGGTGACTCCCACTGCTAACACTTCAGGTACAACAATGGAAAAGCCAGACAGGGTGGATGGCCCATCAGCAAGGACAATGGACTGTGAAAAGGCTGAGTCATACTGTCACTGACTCATGGATGCTCCATACTGCCACTGACTCATGGACGCTGGGTTTATCTCCCAAAAAGGTCTGTGCACGTGAGTGCTGGGGGAGTCCCCTCACACAGAGCTGACTTCAGTCTGTGTCTGCAGTGGGGTGTGGCCCTACCTGTGTGTGTGTGTGTGTGTGTGTGTGCTCACGCTCCTCCGCCCCTGGCCCTGCCCCGACTCTACCCTTTCCGCGCCCCCTTTCCAAACCCTTCCCCAAAGTCCCAACTACCCCAACTCCGCCCTCTCCCTGCTCCTATTCTACCCCTTCCCCAAGTCTTTGCCCTGGCCCCGCCTCTTCCCTGAGCGCGTTGTTTCGCAGCGCAAGCACTGGGAGCTAGGGAGAAAAAGCAGACACATAGCGTGCTCAGGGGAGGAGGCGGAGCAGAGGTGGAGGTGAGCTGATGCAGGGGGGCGGGGCGCTGCTGGTGGGTGCAGAGCACCCACCAATTTTTCCCCATGGGTGCTCCAGCCGCAGAGCACTCATGGAGTTGGTGCCTATGAGTGTGTGGCTGAGCCAGGTCCCCTAATTCCCAGTCCAGTGTCTTATTTACTATACCATCCTTCCTAAATTATGTAGACTATATAAATATAAGAAGTATACTTGCCTTTTTAATACATTGTATAATAATTCTGTAGCCTAAATGAATTTGGCTGCTTTAAGAGAACCAGAAATCCGGATCTCTGCCCCTTTTCTGAAAGTGTGTATTCAGATTGTCCAACAGCCAATTAAATTTGAGGTGAGAGAGAGACTTCTGTGTGGGAAGAGTGAGCACATAGCCATTATCTTCAAGCAATGGCTGCAGTATTTGCCTGACAGGCATACTTGTTGAGTGCTTCTCTCTGCAGGATTGAATTAGATTTGCTCATATGTGATTGTTTCTGTCCAGTAATGGCCATGCTATAGCGAAAATGGAATCCCAGCTAGTCGTGCCAGCTAATGGTATCTTCTTTAGCTCAAGCAGGAGAGGGCTATGGTTCTGTATTCCACTGCTAGAGATGTGCAGTTCAAGGCCTAGATTTAGTAAGATGCTTGGGAACATGTGTAACTTTAATGTGAGAGCCGTGCCTCTGAGGCTCTAAATAACTACCATATTGTCTGTGTATGTTAATGTAGATTATTAAAGTTGATGGCCACTGAACAGCAGTGTCAGATAAGTTCGTGCAAACAAAAAGTCTCTGTTCTGGCAGTTTTCAGGCTTCCTTGACTCTGATTGGGAGGAATCTGATTCTAATTCATTATGCCTCCATGTTATCTATTTATTGTGAGTGCTAACTAGAGATATCAAAAAACTCTACTGAGTGTAATCAGGAATTACCTCTAGAAATCTTATAGAGTGGGCGCTCTTTTTCTTACTGACATGGTCACTCATCTAAGGTTGGCTGAAAAAAGAGTCATACATTTTATAACTTGTTTTGAGACTTAACTCTTCATAGGCTGTATTCTGCCCTTTTAAAATTACAAGGTGAATAGCAGTAAGCTTTATAACTCAATCTCACCGACTTTAAGAGGATTGTTAAAGAATTTACCATAAGGACACTTAATTCTCTGCAATTCTACTAAGCAGATTATCTTCATGTTAGGGTATAAAAATAATTATAATAAAAATTCTAGGCACAAAGCATTTGACTAGATGGATCTTCCAAAGCCAAATGGCTGCAGGATGGTCTGTTACACCGAAAGGTATTGAGACTTCTATTTGGCTTACGGTAGCTATACGGGTCCATTCCCTTTCTATCACCAGCTTTCTTTCTGATGCCATACCCTGGGCCCAATTCTGATCTCACTCACAGCCATTTTATTGAATTTGATGTATTAACGTCCATGTAAGTGAGATGAGAATGAGGATCAGAATTATTGTCTCTTTCATCTGCTAGGCTTCAGGACAAAACATGTATTTCACATATCTTTTTCCAGAAATACTGTAAACATAACTTGTAATATACATTAAATATACATGACATTCACCACAGAGTCATGTCCAAGTCCTGTGGTGATCGGCAACTGGTGATTGGAGCAGGACAGTGATGACTGGAAGCTTCTAATCATGGAGCAACCCATAGACAGCAGCTATCAGCTGGTCATTTTTGCATTTGGACAGAAACTGCAGCTGCAACCGTGACTAAGCATCTTTTCTTAGGATCCACTCTGCTCGCCCCCCATGGCGAGAGGATTAGAAAAGGTGCCCTAAACATAGTCTGTCTTACATCCAAAGGGATCACCTGACTGCAGTTGAAACTAAACAATACAATTTGAAACCTGGAACATTCAAACCCTGATGGACAACCTGAAAAGTAACCAGCCAGAACAAGAACAGCGATTGTGGTGAGAGAGCTCAGGAGACATAACATGAACATTGCTGCGTTGAGAAGCAACATGCAGCAGAAGGACTGCTCAAGGAACAAGCTGGGGGTTACACTTTTTTCGGAAACGAGCAGGTGATGATGAACGACGAATCTATGGCATTGGTAACTGTCAACACACTCTCAGAATTACCAGTAAGCATCAAGGAACAACTCATGACCCTCTGACTTAAACTTGTCAAGAATCAGCATGCAACATTCATCAGTGCATAGGCTCCAATTCTTGACACTGATGATGAAACCAAAGAAGGATTTTACATCAACCAAATGCGCAGAACACGGCATGATTATCACAAACACCATGTTCCACCAAAAGAATAAGTACAAGACATCATGGGAACACCCACGATCTAAGCATTGGCATCTGCTTGACTACATAATTGTCTGTGATCGTAATCATGAAGATATTTACATCACCAAAGTGATGACTGATGCTGACAATTTTTTCATCGCCTTATCAGCTCCATCACTTCCATCAAACTTGCACCAAAATGATGACAAGTGAAAGCAGCCAGATGGAAGACCAATGTTGAGAGTCTTAAGGACCCAACTAAACATAACTTTTTCCAGCAGTGCCTCACCGAGAAACTGATGAATATCAAGACAGAGATGGAGTGCCCTGAAGATCACTGGAAATCGCTCAAATTAGCTGTTCATGCTGTGTGTGAGGGAATTCTGAGCTTCTCAGCCAGGAAGCACCAAGACTGGTTTGACAAGAACAATCAGGAAATCCAAGACCTGATCGACCATAAGTTCCAGGCCTTCTGTGCTTGGCAGAATGACATCAGTTCCAAGCAGAAGCAATACCTCCACCATCAATTCAAAGATGAGTTTCAAAGGAAAACCCATGAAATGAAGAACACTTGAGAAAATGTGTCTTTGAAGATTGTGACATCAAGAATCAAACCAAGCTTCTCGTGTACCAGGCTATTGTTATCCTTGCTCTTTTGTACGGTGCCAAAACCTGGGTCACGTACAGTAGACACCTCAAGATTCTTGAATGATACCATCAAAGGCACATCCACAAGTTCTTCCTAATCAGGTGGAATGACCAATACATCAACATCAGTGTTCTGTCCCAAGCCAAAACCTCCAGCATTGAAGCTATGGTCATCCACCATCAACTCTGTTGGGCTGGTCATGTTATTCTAATGTCAGAAAATTGACTCCCAAGCAGATCATGTTCTCACAATTGAGTCACGGCCGATCGACAAGGGGTGGGCAAAAAAAAAAAGAAAAAAAAAAGCACTTAAAAAGCCAACATGAAGAAGTGCAATATAGTCATAAACTCACGGGAAAACCAAAACCTCAACTGACCAAAATGAAAAAGGACCTGGTGGCAAGGATCCCAGTATTCTGAGGTCCAATGGACACAAAAAGAAACAGAGAAATGGGAAAGGAGGAAAGAACGCTCTGCAGCCGGACTCGACAATCCAGATATGTCCCTTCCATTGGGAAATGTCTGCCCCAATAGTGACACGATCTGTGGATCCCAGATTGGTTTCATTAGCCACTTGCAGATCCACTAGTGATAACTGGCTATCATTTGATGGAAGACAATCATCCATAAATTCCAGCGGATCACCAACAATATACATTAAATATACATGCAATTCACTTGATATCAAAAAATAACATGGAATTAAATTAAATATACTGAAAATGCTGTTCCAATATGCGTGAGTAGATAGATAGATGATAGATATAACACACAGTGAATCAATGCACTCATCATAATTTTATCAAGTGCATGTATATTACGTCCAAATAGGAATGTGATCATATTACCGGACGAAAGATTGCCTCAAGCTCTGGAATGAAGACAGATCAACACCTCATCCCTCAGGCATAATGGTATCATAAGGGTAAAGCCACCTGTGCAGGAGACAGAGCTTTCTTGGGGGCTGATCTGAGACCGTGGAATGAATTCCCACAGAAAATAAGGATCATCAAAAACTTTACCACTTTCCGCTCTGAGTGTCAGACACATTTCCTTAAATTCTCCAATAAACACATAACAGTGTAAAGAATCCAGAACCCTAGCAAAATAAAACACTGCAAAAACAATTCCTGGAGCAAGTGGGTGAGAGAGAGAATGAAAAACATGACAGATGTTAGCCATGTTGCTTAATGCAATGCTGCACTCAGATGCTATGATGAGGAGGGCAATATTAGAATCACATACAACAAAGTTGAATCCATGTAACCATTATGGTGATGGCCACCACTGGAGACTGAACCTCCAAAGCTAAAAACATGAATCCCTACAGCGAGATCATCATCAGGCTCTCAAACTGGGGCTCTGTGGATCAGATGCATGTAACATGTGAACGTACCCATGTAACACACACTGACCAGCAGGTTACCTACTCCCTCTGCATGGAACTGATGCCAGCTGTAGCTCTTTCCGTCATGTGACTCTGCTAGCCACGCCATTAGACTTTGTAAGCACTATCAACTGTAGCTGTAATCTTCAAAGTGTCATGAACCATAGGTGTTTCTACCATGGCACTAATATTCTCTGCCCCCTCAGCCAGCAAAAGTTGCAAGTACTATGAACCATAACTGTTTCCCACTTGGGAATCACAAGGTCCAGTGCCTGTGCCAAGAGAGCTTGTAAACACCATGATCATATTAATTTATCGTGTGGGATTTATAAGTTCCATCAGCTGTACCAGCAAAGCCTTTATGGATGATGAAAATGAGATATTTAGACCATGAGGAGACTTACAAACTCTGCCAGCTAAACCATCAGAGACTGTAAGAACAATGGACTATAGCTATATCTCTTATGGGCAATTCAAGTGCAATATATTTTACCCATTAATGAGCCATAGCTATTTGTCATAGGGAATGCAAGTACATCAGTTGAGCTATCAGAGCCTGAATTTTCTCTCTGACTTACAAGCTTTTTAGATACTCTCCACAGTATTGCTAACTTCTACAAGGCCATTCCTGTGAGCTAGTGTATGTGTGGAGGTCTTCCCAAGTTCAGCTGCCTATGGACCTTTGTGTCATGGTCCCCTGCACAATCCTCATCACCGGTCACATGCAACAAATACAGGAGGTCTGGAAGAAGGAAGACACACCCTGGCCTTTATAGTGTGTTTCCTCCAGTCCTATTACCATGACTACCTCTGTTTTGATGATGTGATCAGCTCACGGATGCTGCTCTCGGTGCTTTTTCCAGCTTGCACTGTGTTCCCTCTGAGTGAAATTCACTCTGGTGAAGCAGCCCACACAAAGCCCTACCTGCTGCTTAGTCCCTGTTTAAGGGTCTGCATTAGAGTGGATTCCACCCTTCCTGCACAGCCCCAGTTAGTTTTGCTGAGAGCTGCGTTTATTCCCAATGCTATTTCTCCTTCTTTTTCCCGGTTGTGCCTCAGGGTATTATCTGGTGCGGGCCGCAGAGTAGCTGACCTTTGTGATGCAGTGTTTCTTCAGGCTACCTGGGCCTTTGTATATTCAGAGTGTACATTATCAGCTCCTAAGGACAGGGACGTGCCATTTTTTAATTGCCATGCACACCTTTAATGGGATCTAAATATAATCCTACTGCCTCTTGTGGTCCAGTAACTTCTTGCTTCTTTCCTCCCCAACTAGCCAACAGACATAAGACCCCCAAAGTGTATTAACTTCCCTCCATCATAGACCTTTTTGTGTTTCTCTTCCCCTCTCCCTGCTACTTCTATATAGTTTCCTACTGTAAGATTGCTTTTATTGTATGCTTATTTATTGTTTTGGCTGCACATACTGTCAGTGGAGGTTTCTATGAGCTGCAGTGCCATGCGCTATTAAAAAAAACTGCCATAGTGTGGGTAATTGCTGCTGAATCATTCATCTGGATTTCATTAGGCCAAAAGGAACTTCATAGAGGAGTTTCTCTCTTCGTCTCAGAAATGAGCTAGGAGGATCTCCTATTTGAGGTTGTAGAATGTTTACACTCTTTGGAAACATGCTTTTAGTTTCTGTGAAATCAACTTCTAAGCTATAGTCCATACATCATAAGACTCTTCTGTCTTCGGTCACTACGGTGTGCTAATAATGAAGCTTTATTCATCTAGTTAAATAAAGCATTTAAAAACATCTGTGCACAAGAACAAAAATGAAGTGCATTACAGTCAGGACAAATATTGTGTCAGGTATACAAGCATATTCATCTCTTGGAGCATAAATATATCTCAGCCCCTATTAGCATTATCAAATACATCTTAGGCACATGCTTCAAGAGAAGACTATACTCCGAAGTATTCAGACATTAATGAAGTCAGACTAGATGATCATATTGGTCCCTTCTGACCTTAAAAATCTTCAAAATCCATGGGTCAAATTCTGATTCCTTTACCACAAGTAGTTTCTTATTCTTTGAGTACTCCAACTGAAGACAGTAGGAATCTTGTGCTTAAGGGTATCAGAGCCTGGCCCCAGGAAACTATGCTATTTCACTCCAGATAATTCATCTTGGATATTTATATAAATGATCTAAGATGAAATAGTATAATGTATGGATATAATCTCCGGTAACTGCCCAGTAGTCAACGTGCTCTTATGCTCTTACAAGGCTTGCAGTTTATGAAAAACATTTAAGTGTTTCTGTTACACATTTTGGTTGCCATGTTAACTTGGCTTCCATAACACTGCAACAAACCCAAAACACCTCCTTACATACTTGCTTTATGACATTTTATTAGAATGCCAATATAAGAGTTTTATAGTAAATGTAGGATATGGCAGGGGACTAAAATAACACCAAATTCTCTGAACGCTTTAATCTAGCTTGAATAATTTTAAGGTTTTTAGACATTTGTAACTTAACCTGTAGGCATAATCTAGTAGTAACAGCACTTGGGAAAAGAAGTTATGAGCAGTGCACACCGAGATTATACTGGATCAAATAACACAGTGGTTACAAAGGAAACAAAATCTTTTTAAATCCTCAAACATCAGTTTAAACTGTTAACTTTAATTTTGTTTTAAATTCATGTTAAAGTAATTGCAGCAAGATGGGATTATGCACATTCTCCAGTGCTGTCTTACTGCACTTCTGCCTCTGTAACTATTTCATTTGTTAGTGATTCACATTTTCTTTCTCTAAATGAATGCTTTTGCTTTTGCCTCACCTGGTTTACTTAGATCAAGCAATATCCACCGTTGCAGGCTTCGTTGCAAAATAATGGACAGTAAAAATAATTTCTGCGCCCTGTGCTGAAAGATGCAATGCTTACTGTATGTCAGGAGGATTGTTATTTTGTGGGAGAGTTGGCAGTAACAGTGGAGCCTTGATATTAGATCAGATGGTTATTGAGAAGTTCATGCCTTTTAATATTTTAAATGACTGCATTTTTAAAAAAAATCTGTTTTTCTAGCAAGAATGACAAGAGCAAAGATTTTCACAAGTGACTAATGGTGCCTGGGGTTTCCATTTTTGGATGCTCAACTGCAGACACCCTGAAGGGACCTGAGTTTCAGAAAGTGCCGAAAAGCAACCACTCCTGAAAATCCCTAGTCCCTTTTGGTCAAGATACCAGTAATGCACAGGGAGCTAGCCTTGTTGGGTGGGTTGAGTGAGGGTCTCGAAACACTCTTTGAGAGAGAGAAATTTATTATTTTTGTTTCACGGATGAGTAAACTAAGACCCAGAAAGGTTAAAACAAAAAATGTCACAGCGCAGGGAATCTGACCCAGGATGAGAACAAAATGAGTGTAGTTCACATGCCAGGGTATGTCTACACTACAAAATTAGGTCGAATTTATAGAAGCTGGTTTTATAGATATCGGTTTTATACAGTCGATTGTGTGTGTCCCCACATAAAATGCTCTAAGTGCATGAAGCCGGCGGACCACGTTCACAGTACCGAGGCTAGCGTCGACTTCCGGAGCATTGCACTGTGGGTAGCTATCCCACAGTCCCCGCAGTCTCTGCCGCCCATTGGAATTCTGGGTTGAGATCCCAATGCCTGATGATGCAAAACAGTGTCGTGGGGGGTTCTGGGTACATGCCGTCAGGCCCCTCCCCCTCCGTCAGAGCAACGGCAGACAATCGATTCGCGCCTTTTTACCTGGGTTACCTGTGCAGACAACATACCACGGCAAGCATGGAGCCCGCTCAGCTCAGCTCAGCTCACCGTCACCATATGTCATCTGGGTGCCGGCAGACGTGGTACTGCATTGCTACACAGCAGCAGCTAACTGCCTTTTGGTAGTAGATGGTGAAGTATGATTGGTAGCCTTCATTGGCTATCTGGGTGCTGGCAGACATGGGACTGCATTGCTACACAGCAGCAGCCCCTTGCCTTTTGGCAGTAGATGGTGTATTACGACTGGTATCCATCGTTGTCATATTCCAGTTCAATCAGAGGCACCTGGGCAGACATGCTTTGTCTCCTGGAGATTCAGTCCTGCCGGCAGTCCTATTGAACCATCTTGACGATGATGGCTAGCAATCGTAATACAGTATCTTCTGCCAAGCACCCAGAAGATGCCGAGGGCTATCAGTCATGCTGCACCGTCTGCTGCCAGCTTAAGATGTAAAAAATAGATATATTAATTTGCTTCCCCCTCCCTCTGTGAAATCAACGGCTGCTAAACCCAGGGTTTTGAGTTCAATCTTTGGGGGGGCCATTCTGTGTGACAGTTGTTTGTGTTTCTCCCTGATGCACAGCCACCTTTGTTGATTTTAATTCCCTGTACCTGTACGCCATGTCATCAGTTGCCCCTCCCTCCCTCCGTCAGTTTCGCGCCTTTTTTCAGACCAGATGCCATAGCACTGGGATCATGGAGCCCGCTCAGATCACCGCGGCAATTATGAGGACTATGAACACCACGCACATTGTCCTGGAGTATATGCAGAGCCAGGACATGCCAAAGCAAAACCCAGGACCAGCCAATGAGGCGATTGCAGCGCGGTGACGAGAGTGATGAGGAAATTGACATGGACACAGCCCTCACACAAGGTACGGGCCCCAGCAATGTGCAAATCATGGTGTTACTGGGGCAGGTTCATGCCATGGAACGCCGATTCTGGGCCTGGGAAACAAGCACAGACTGGTGGGACCGCATTGTGTTGCTGGTCTGGGACAATTCCCAGTGGCTGAAAACTTTCGCATGCATAAGGGCACTTTCATGGAACTTTGTGACTTGCTTTCCCCTGCCCTGAAGCGCCAGAATACCAGGATGAGAGCAGCCCTCACAGTTGAGAAGCAAGTGGCGGTAGCCCTGTGGAAGCTTGCAACGCCAGACAGCTACCGGTCAGTCGGGAATCAATTTGGAGTGGGCAAATCTACTGTGGGGGCTGCTGTGATCCAAGTTGCCAGGGCAACCTGCTGGGGTACATTGTATTAAAAATGCAATTGTATATGTGGTGTAGGGATACTGTATCTACCTTCTCTAGTAGGGACAGGAATGGTAATGAACTTTCTCCATTATCAGCCTTTGAAGCTACCCCCTGGAGGGGTACACATATGCTAGTTCAAACTGTATTCTCCAGCAACCAAGAGACAAAGAAAAGACTTTTGGATAAATATCCTGATTTTAAACTGGTTTAGTACCTTCTTCCTGATCCAGCAAATGGACAGGACCCCTGGTCCATGAAGGGCCCAAATCCTTAGGGTAGCTTTGGAAGGACTAGATCTGACAGAATCCATGTCAGGGTGTACTTATTAGCATGTGTGTAAGTTCTTGTGTTATTTTTAATATGTTTACTCTTTATTGCTTTTTTACCCTAAGAATAAAGTAGGCTTGCATAGGAAGTGCTGCGTGGTAACTCATATTTGTTGACAATCACTCTGTATCAGTCTCTGAAGAGAAAGCAAGCAGGTGTCCTTGTGCAACCTGTCTGAGCTGGAAAATACACAGTGAAGGGCACAGGTGCCTACTTTCTGATTGCCCCGGGGGTGTTTGAATCCTGCTCTGCCCCAGGACCAACCCACTCCACTCCTTCCCCCAAGGCCATGCCCCATCACTTCCTGCCCCCGCTCTGCCCCTCCCTGCCCTGTTCTGTCCCCTCCCCTGAGCATGCCTTGCCCTCACTCCACCTCTTCCTGCCCCCGCTCCTCCCCTCCTGCCCATCACTGAACAGCTGATCAGCGGCGTGTGGGAAGTGCTGGGGGGGAGGGATGGGGAGGAGCTGATTGGCAGGGCCCGACAGTGGGTGCTGAGCACCCACTATTTTTTTTCCATGGGTGCTCCAGCCCAGGAGCACCCATGGAGTCAGCGCCTATGGTGAAGAGGGAACTGTGCAACCTGGGAATACCACAGTCAGAAGGGAGAGAGATTCAGATTTCTACCCAGAAAGGCAATGGCTGGGGATCTGAAAGCCGAGAGTAAGTGCACTTGCTGGGCCACTGAGGGGAAATAGAAGTACAGTTGCCCTGAACTGTGACAAACAGAAATCACTGAGTCATAACATCACCTTCACTTAACTAGTCATGTAATCAATGGATTTGGGGGTGTCAGGCCAGTTCTTACTAGCAGGGGCGGCTCCAGGCATCAGCACAGCAAGCGCATGCCTGGGGCGGCAAGCCGTGGGGGGCAGCCTGCTGGTTGCTATGAGGGCGGCAGGCAGGCGGTTTTCGGTGGCATGCCTGTGGGAGGTCTGCTGGTCTTGCGGCTTCGGCGGCAATTTGGCAGCGGGGATACCAATGGCACGGCACCGGGGGACCTCCCGCAGGCATGCCGCCAAATCTGCGTGACCAGCGGCCCACCCGCAGGCGCACCGCCGAAAGCCACCTGCCTGCCGGGCTTGGGGTGACAAAAAACATAGAGCCGCCCCTGCTTACTAGGCAGGGTTCTGCATGGCAAAAAATACACCTGTTATTACTGATACCACCTGGCAAGCTTGAGGGCAGCCCAAGCAAAGGCCAAGAACTGAATGGGCAAAGGAGGGAGCCATTCTTTTCCCCTCCTCCAAGTCAGGCTTGCAGACTACTGGCAGTGCGAGGAAGTGGACAAATAACCCAAGAGCAAAGTCAATAACACTAGAGGAGTTTTGTGGGCAGGTGATAGGGGAGATAATAAGAGCAGTCACCTGCTGGTTTCTGCACTACTTCATCAGGAAGACATGTTAAGTCACCAGCAATTGCCCTCTTGGCAGTGAAAATTAAACAAAAACAAACAATACAACTAATAATAATTAATACCCTACTGGCTAATTTCTGTGCTCCGTCTGTTTTCTTTGGACCAGATAAGCCCTCTGTGCATAGAAGGCTCAAAATATGAGGGCATCTGTCTGCAGATCCTTCGCATGTGTAGAGTTCCAGTCCAATCTGAATCAAGAGTGAGCATCTTCATCAAGCCTTTGAGATTCAGGGAAAATTCTTTCTTGAAAGACTCTGTTGGCACACAAGGCTGGCTGAATAGAGCAAAATAGCATTTGTAAATGTATCTTCTAATCAAGATCTTTAATTCACATTGATCGTATTGGAAACCTCCCTCTTATTCACTTTTTTCCCCCAAGCTTTTTGGGGAGTGAAATTTTGTGTGCAAGAACATTTTTGGAAGGGAAAGTGCTGTGAATCTTCACACAAACATGTATGCCCAGAAGAATTTACATGGCCATCCTGGATGTAGGTGGAATTTATCCAGGCAGAGAACAGGACAATTCCATGGGAGCTAGATGAGCAAGAACAGTACAAACAGCAAATTATGAACAAATGAATACTTAAAGCAATCATCACTGTAAATGATTTGCGAGCAACCTATTAGCTGAAATATGTTTGCATAAGCCATTCATCAAATAATTTAGAATAAAAATAAATTAGAAAGAGGCTCAAGACAGGAATAACTGAGTGAAATTCTATGGTTTGTGTTATATATGAGATCAGGCACAATGATCTAATGGTCCCCTCTGGTCTTCAAATCTAAAATCTGTGAATCAAAATAGAAAATTATCCTTCTGTAGATAATTTACCAAAGGCTAAAAGGCTAAATAAATTGTTTCCTATGAATAGTTTACCTATTTCTGGTCACAGCTGACCTACAATCTTTTACAAGAATATAAAGGAAGTGAAAAAGAGCAGATGCTGCAGAATTAGACCATAAGTTACGAAACTTTTCTTTGGAAAAAAATAATATTGAAAGGACTGAGACAAAGATAGAGAGGTGGGATGGAGAAGACAATCCTATGAGACCATGACCAAGGGAAGTCAGGTTTTATGGTCACAGGAACTCAAGGTGTTTCTTTCTTGGAAAAGCAAATGGAAAACGTTGAAAATTAAGCCACAGTTAAAATCATCTGGACCTTGGGTTCTCATTTGGCTGGGAGGATCCAGTTGCAAATGGCCATGTAGTTAGAACTATCCCTCTGCTGCTCAACAAGAACATTAAAGAAGATTTTTACATTACTGAAAGATGCTACAGAATCCCAAAGGGGAATACGACCAGTCCAGAAACAGTGGCCTGGAGACTTTTGTGGTCTTTGTCTTGATTTCAGAAAAAGAGATGTAATCTTAAGAGCAGCCATCACCAAAAGGGATATCAACTGTGAAGGTCACAACCCTTATTTCACCCTCATCTCAACCTCAATAGGCCCAATCAGACCAGCTGAGCAGAGGGAGTTGGAAGATTTAAGAAGGCCTCATTCAAGAGGGAATAGACCCAGGTGGTCTGGTCCCAACCAGACTGTATGTGCTGTGGTGCACAACGACAGATTGTGTCTATTTTGGGTTGCTTCAGCAGCAACAAAATTGCTAATAATAAATTAAAAGGAAGACGAAAATAACAAAGCCTGAGGTTTTGGATTTTAACCGCACAGATATAGCACAGCATATCTCAGAATGGTTTTGTGTTTCACTATGTCTTTTGCTAGCCAGGCCTACCTGTATAAGTGAACAGTAGGGAGGCAAGGCAGTCTAAATGCAAACCTGGTGTCCCCCAACTCTTGAACAAATATCTTTGCACTTTCACAAGTCCCCAGTGGCGGCTGTTTTGGCTATACATTGCCCACTCCTATACTTAGTTGACTCTTTCCATCTCATCCCTGCTCCTCTTCATTGCACCTATTCTGGGCTAGTCGATGCTGCTAAGCTACACTAGTCAGGAAGAACAACTGTGGCCAGCCATAGCACATGGTTACAAAAGAGTAAAGCCCCTCACACACTCACCAATGTGTGCATCCATACAAGAGTTGGCCACAGGCTGGCCTACAGATAGCACAATGGTTTATGAACATAGAAACACTCATTACATTGCTTGGTTCCCTCTTTCTGTCATTTCTGTGATGAGCTGTCTTTGGTATAAGCGGAAGTATCCTCGTAACACACCTCCTACAGAAGACACGTAACTTAGCTACCAGTTCTGCCAATAAAGATGCGGACGCTGTGCTTCCTGAAACACATATCTACTGTATGATGGCTCCAGCCTCTCTGCTGGCCATTTGAACAAATGTGTCTGCCAGAGCTCCCACTTCCTGTCATGTGACTGACTGAGATGGAAAGCTAAAATAACTTTATTTCTAAACAAGGCTTGAATACAGTGCCAACCCACAGGAACTGCTGTCTTAAGTTGCTGGAAGAGGCAGGGTTCTAGAAGTTCTTTCCAGCTGGATGAAATGTATTATTGAATGTTAATCTTCACATCTCCCCTGTCAATTAAGTGAATGGGTATTATTAGCCTCATACTGACATCCTCTGTAAAGAGCTTTGAGTTCTACAACTGAAAAGTGCTAGTTAAGAGCTGGATATTATTAGCATTATTTATTTTATTTTATAGATGAGGAAGCCAAAGCAGATGGATTAAGTGACTTTCTCAAGACCACTGAGAATTTCAGTGGCAGACCGGGGAATAAAAGGACTCCTGATTCACAGCCTTATGCCACATCTCTTTTAGGCAGGGTAATGAATTTTTTGTCATCTATATTCACCATCTCTTTGGTTACCCATTGTTGATAGCTTACCCAATTGCATTTTTGCAGCTTCCTGCACAAGGTTCTCTGATTAGCCTTTTGATTGAGAACTGAACAGAAATAGCTATTTCTGTAAGGTGTTCTCTTACTTCAGCATCTATTTAATTTTGTAGTAGTCCTATTTTCCCCATCAGTCTCTCTTTTACTGAAAGAAATTAGAGGAAATTCTTTATTTCTCTGACTCTCCAAGCTAATATTAACTGGTTTGACTTCCCATCGATCATGTCTAAAGAGTGTGATAGATTTACCTAATCTTTTTTATTTTCCTTTTATCTTCTGTTTCCTACATCACTTTTCTTGTGTTTCACCAATCTTCTTTCAAGACAAGTCGGGCCAGTGTAAAGGGCCAATGCAAGTACAAAGTGGACTTACTGTAAATGAAAATTTGGCCCACTGTGTTTTTAAAGACTCCTGTCTTCCCTTTATCTCCTTTCCAGCAAGCACTGAGCCCATTTTGGAGTTCCTACCATTTTCGTCTTTCTCTCATTTGCTTTATGAAATAATAATGGCCTCGTGTGGCTACTCATTTCCACAACCTTTCTTTGTACCCCAGATTTGATTTATTTGTGGCCAGTACCCTGCAAATTTCTTCTCAATTTCAGATCTCTGCTTTGATGATTAATATCGAATGAAGGATTATGTCAACCCTTTTTGCTTCCTCTATCTTTTATCAGAATAAATTCTTTTCTAGGAAGGGTAAAATATTATTTTATGGTGGCCCTGAAATCTTGTTCTCTCCATGGGACATTTAGTCTTAATCAACCCCAATAAATTTTAAACTCAAGGTTAATGAAGAAGAAAGTGTACACTTGTGGGGAGGGATTATTGATTAAAGGACTGAGCTAAAGCCCATTGAAATCAATGGGAAGATTCCCATTGACTTCAATAGGATCTGGATCCAACCCTAGGAAAGAAAGGTAAAATAATAACTTATTTACCTGACTCTCTTGTTTGATTTTTAAAAAGTCTGTAATATCTATGTTCTGACTGTCTAATGTCACTTAGGCTTGGTCTACACTCACCCCCCAAATCAAACTAAGGTACGCAACTTCAGCTACGTGAATAACGTAGCTGAAGTTCGAAGTACCTTAGTTCGATCTTACCTCGGTCCACACGTTGCAGGCAGGCTCCCCCGTCGACTCTGCGGTACTCCTCTCGTCTAGCTGGAGTACCGCAGTCGACGGCGAGCACTTCTGGGTTCGACTTATCGCGTCCAGACAAGACGCGATAAGTCGAACCCAGAACTTTGATTGCCAGCCGCCGAACTAGCGGCTGGGTGTAGACATACCCTCAGTGTTGCTCACTCACCAGTCTACACAATGAAAAGTTAGCCAAAATATGGTTACATTAAAAATATTAGGCACTTTCCTTATCATTTCAGGAATGAAAAATATTTCTAATAAAACATTAGTGCCTCCAGTCATTACTTAATATTTGGTCTGTAAAAAACCCACCATCACTATGGAAATCACAAAGCCTCATGGTGCATTTTCTCACTAAGTAGCAACAACAGGAGATGGCTTCTGGGATGAGACACTAAAACATGAAATAATAATAATAATAATAATAATAATGATTAATAATAGTGAAATATACAGCAAAACTCACCCATGCAAAAAATAAATCTCAGGAAACAATTATTCATGCTGAAAAATAGATTTTTTTAAAAAAATCTGAGAGCAGAATACAGTCTCTTTGTGATTTTTAGTAGGAAATCTGGTCTTTTAAAATAAGAATGGACCAAATGGGTCAGAGCTAATGTTTTAAATGGAGCAGAAATGTGAAATATGAATTATGTGAATGGTAATAAAATTAATTTATCAAATATCATCTGGAAATGTATGAAACTAGTAACTCTGTGACCAGCAGGTGGCGAGTTTTCTTCAGTATTGTGGCTGCAAAAATTATTTTATGATCCCATTCTGTACAGTAATGCCCTAGCTGTAATACTCTTACAGATTTGTACACAAAAATCTATCTATAAATAACCTACAGGGGCTGACCTTAAACCACAAATAGCAAGTAATTCTCAGTTAGTGAAACTCTGTCTATACTTAACCTCTCCCTTAGGCATAGATATTACAGCTTATTTGGAATTGAAGAACACCTGATGGCAGGAGATATTCCCTGGTAGATGACCTTTATTTGCAACACTTCAGCATAACATGGTATAATGGTCTTTCTGACTCAACACTTCCCTTCCTCTTTGTCCTGTGAGTTTCAGCTGATCTCTTCTTGGCTTTATTACCATGTAGTTTTCGGTGTGAGTGCATTTCTTTTTATAAAATTAAAGCTTAAAAAAATTAAAAATCATAAACATTCCCTTTTTGTCTACTGTGCAGGTATATATTCAGAATCTGATGAAAACAGGAAAGACATTGTGGATGATTATATATACAATTAAAATACATAGGCCTTACCTGCATTCTCCATAAGCCTTTATTTAGGGAAGATTCGAACAATAAAGTATTTGCCCAGTTGGCCATAACTATTTCCTTGAGCCAGTGGAATAAATCTGACCAAGCGTTATACATTATGTGTATTAATTATAATAAAACTTTGTGTTAATATAAAACCTTTCCTGCAAGGTACAAAGGAACTGAATCTCCACTAACTTATAAGCTATGCAAAAATATGTGTAGTGAAGTTGTGCACCACTGGCTAGATACTGCTGCCACTGAGGTCAATGGCAAAACTCACATTGACTCCTGTGGGAGCAGGGTCAAATCACAGAGCTGGTGTAGAGTCATGCAGCTGAAGCAACAGTCTGCTTAAATGAGAGAACAGTACAAAACCAGATCCCTGCTGCTATAGTCACTGTGCTATGGAGGAAAAGGATCATGGCTGAAATCAGAGGACTGGAGACATTCATAAAAATTGTCTCCACATTATAGATTTGCCCACTGCTATCACCAATGGAGCTGACTGCTGGTCAATTGTAGCTCTGTAGATGCAGTTGCTGTGTGAAGTGTGGTAATAGATGAGGACTGTGAACTCCTCTTCTCAGGCACAATGAAACATTTTACCATAAGGGTCAAGCTCATCTGTGCAGGAGACAGAGCTTTCTCAAGGGCTGCTCTGAGCCTGTGGAATGAACTCCCCCAGGAACTAAGGACCATCGCAAACCCCACCACCTTCTGCTCCAAGTGCAAGGCATACTTTTTGAAGCTGGCTTCTCTAACATAAACACTGAGCAGTGTGTACACTAAAAACAAAAACCCTATCAAAACTCTCAATTCCACAGTTCTCCCCTTGGGGAGAGGGTGTGAGAGAGAATGACCTATACATGACAGATGTTAGTCACATCGGTCAGTATGCTACTGTCAGGCATTCAGATTTAAAAGTTTATTAGATAATATTTGAAAAATAAACGATACAGAAAATTTGAAGCGTCACTACACTGATGAGGGCAGTATAAGCACTTGAGTAAATACACTTGGGTCCTGTCTGCACTACTGCTTCTACCATTGCTAACTCCATTGAAGCTGCACAGATGGTGAATTACAGCTTTGACTGTTGCTGGTATGGAAAAGGCTTAATATAAACTCATCCACGCACATGTTGTTCCGACCAGACTACCTTCTACAGGTTTAGCCTTATCAATTTATCAGCCTTCACAGCACTCTTCTGATATAGATAAATATTATTATACATATTTGTTAAAGACAGGTAACTCATGGTACAAACAGGTGGAAGGCTAAATCAAACTCTCCGTGAAATCAGTGAGTGAGTTTTCACTTATTCTAATGGGTGCTGTATCAGCTCTAAATCATAGGCCCAAGTTCACAGTGAATCAATGCCATAGTGGGAAAATTAACATCAGAATCCAGATTCCCATTCCTTTTTTTAATCATTAGATCACAATCCACAACAGCCAAAAGGTGCCTTTCTTTCCAAAGGATTCCAAAGCCCTTCGTTCATTATTACTCAGGATCATGATTAATATTACCAAATATGTATATAGTTTTTTCAATTTCCACTCTACTTTACAAAGACAGAAAAAGATACTTTCTTTTCCCTGAAAGAGTAGAGTTAACAGAGGACTGTGTGTGCACACACCTACACAAAAAGACATTGACACAAAATTCTATCATATGTTATAGAATGGTATAACTGCACCTATCTGTATATCCATACAGGTGTATATAGGTGTATCTATGCCATAAACTGCAGTGAAATGGTACCTCATGACCTGTCAAGGTTAGAAGAAATGGATGCTTTATACCACTAGAGAGATTCCCAGTTTTCTGCAAATATGTGGCATTTGCTGAATCCATGACAGTGTGATATGTGATATCAATGCTTCATTGGCATTCCACTGAACTGTATAACTCACTCAGGTCTTTGCCCATCCTAACTCATGCCACTAAAACTTCCATGCTGCACCATCTTACTTGCAGCACTGTGTAGTTTCCATAGTTATAGAAATTACATAGATGTATAATTAACATATACGATTCAGTTCAGCCACCCTTGTATTTAGAGAATTCTTTCTTGAAAGCTGGTTTTTGACCTGATAAAATATTATGGTTCCAAAGGAACTACTGAACCATTACAATCCATCATGTAAATGAATACTTAGGGACACCTAAATCCACAGCTCATTTGAGCTACTACCCTACTTACAATATGCACTGGGCAGGGGGGGGGGGAGAGACAGAGGATAAGCCCCCCCCATCTGCATTCTAAACATGTGCATAGATCATACACAGAGTAACTTCCTCAATATGATGACTTGATCAGTTTATTCCAAGCATCCTAAAGCATCAGTTCACATTGTGGATCAATTACTAAGTAATGAGTTTAGAAAAGAAGGCATTTTAGAATGATAAACATTATTTTTATATTACTGATCCTGAATATGGATTCTGGATTCTATGTAATCTGATTATATTCATATGTTATTAATTCTTTTCTTTTCACATCCATGGCAGATACTGTACAGCTGAATAAAAATGAGAGTTATAAACTACAAAACTGTTCTGCAAACCCTGCATTCGCTTCCTTTGGTTGCACTGTTGTAATGTAAAAACAGATAAATGGTTTCCTCTTTCAAATACAACAAAAAGAAATGACTCCTGGGAGGAGCCTAGGGATGCCAAGTTTGAGCCTGGATTGAATTTTTATGACCACTGTAAAAACTCCTGAAAATAGGAAATTATAATGGAAATGCTGACTCTAACTGTAGCAGGGTGAGAAGTATCACTGTAGCATTAACACTGATCTGCAGGGGCTGGGTGTTAAAAATGGAATCATTTACACAATTGACTTCACATCACTGCAAAGGGGGGAAGAGCTTGCATTTAATTAATTGCTTGTAAAGTTTTTTGGGATGCTTGGATGAAAAATTATAAATCTATTGAATGATCCGGATTTGTATTCTTAGTGGGATTAAAACTTTAAGAGGAAGCTGGCAGAGATATGTCTCTTTAGGGTGGTGATTAGTACACAATGTGGAAGGGTAAAGTGAGGGTCATATCACGCCAAATCAGATTTTAAGCAGACACCTCCCTGATATTAATAAGAAGTCTACTTATGACCCCATGGCAACCCAAGCAACAATGTTACCTCATTAATCAAAGGACAACAATTATTTTTTTTTAAATTGGACTAAAAAAATCTAAAAACAAGTTGCCCAAAGTCACAGACTTGCTAACAAGAATAAGATTTTCCAAAGCTTTGCTGTTATTTGCAGTGAACCCCAGAGGTCGTTGCAAGTTTGAAAATTTCAAAATGTTGACAAAGTTTTACACCAAAAATTAAATTATTTTCTTGATTTCCCACCAAATTTTGAAATGTTAATGATTTTTCCCCACATTTTTTCAAATATTTTCATGAATATATTTCACCATCTTTCGACTAGGCATAGCTTCTTGTTGGTTTGTGGTTATTGTCGTTTGTAGCAATTGGAATGATTAGAATAACAAATTGAGTGTTTGATAGATTTGGGGGTTTAGGGTCTACTTTAAAACGAATATTCAGAATTTTGAATGAGTAAACGCCAAAAAACTTTCTCGATTCTCAACAGTTTCAGCCAGATTCTGCTTTCGGTTACACCAGTGTAAATCCGGAGTCACTCCATTTACTGAAATGGAGAGAGTCCGGGTTTACAAAGGTGTAAATACAAGACGAACATGCCTTACTCTGTTTCTGGTGGCATATAGCTTGTTGTGGGAATCTGTTTTGAGAGTAAAATGGACCCGATCCTGCAGTCAGTGGGAGTTTTGCATGTATACGCCGGTGCCAAGAATGAAAGGTATCGTGACAACCATATCCCAGACCGTCTTTGCTTGTGTAACGATACCTCTTGCTTTTTCATCATCGTTAGTGTCGATGATCTTTTTCGAGGCATTCCATTTTAGAACGTCCGTCTGGGTCTTCCACCGATTTCCGAGACTGGATCACCCCAGGTGCAAGCAGCCTTGTTGCGCTGACCTGTTGCTTAACTGCGAACAATCCGATGTTGCGTGCAAAATGAAAAGAAGAATTCAAGCCAGCGTGCGCTAGTGCCTCATCTGTTTCTGCTTCTGTTCGGGATGGCACATTGAATGGTGGGTTTCAGAGCTGTACTAACGCACCTGAGCCTCGCCTTTTCTCCCGGGTCCCTGTATCTTTTTCATGAATGAATCCAGAGCGGATCTCCCCCCCCCCCCCACACACACTTCTTGCAGTTTGCAGAGAGTTCCAATCCAGGGGCAGGGAAATTCGTAAAGCTGCTGAGCGAAACCACTGTGCACAGGTCCTGTTCATGCAACACAGCCTCCTTCTCCCCCCCCCCCCCCCCCCAGGATTCGGGACTGACTGCCATGTTCCGCGACCTAACCAGCAGAAACAGCATTGAGTAGCAAGGCACCTATTGCTCTTTGCAGGGACAAGACGCTCTCAAGCACTAGCCTGTAAAATAGTCCTTTAAAAGCCTCCCTGCTCATTGGGATCCCTTCAAGGCGCCTGGAGCTGGCGCTAAGAAATGGTTTGAATGTTTCCCCTAAACAAAATATGTAACATTGGTAAGCGCGGTTTCATCCTGCAGCCCTTTGCCAGGGGAAACTCTCAGAGAAGCCCCTCATCGTTTTGCCGGCAAATGACTGCAGGATCAGGCCCGAAATCGTCATTTTAATAAGTTAAGTGAGTACAGAATACCCCTAGTTAAAGGAAGGAAACAGGAAAATGCCTGCATCAGAATATATAGCACTTAAAATATACACATTTTAAAAAATAAACCGCCTTCCTCTAGCTCCCTCGAATTCATACAGAGGGTCCTTCAATCAGACAAAGAATGCTTTTTAATACCTACCTACTCTAGTCAGTTTCAGCAATCTAAGGGGAGCTGATTTGCTTTGAAGTGTATATTCAATATATTCGTGGGCGGGTGTTGTTCTGTGTGTGGGTAAAACAAATTTGCCATCGGGATTGTCTCTCTGAGACTTCCAACTGGATCAAAAATCCAGGTGTGATAGAAATTCAAATCATAGTCTGTTGTGTTTTTTTTTTAAAAAGCGTCAAAAGATTGTTTCATCGAGCCAGCCTCTGCTCTCCATTACCCAGGAGTGAATCCGAAGTAAAGCCACGTCAATTACTCCGGGTTTGCACTGGTGTAAGTGGGAACAGAAATTGGTGCTGTATCCTTGGCTTCTCGGGTTGGCCAGTCGTTGGGAATTGGAGTCGTGGGCAGGTTCAGCATCCTACCCTCCGGGCGGGAGATACCAGGGATAAGGGAAAATTCAGCTTCTTGAAACAGTCACAATAGCGTCTAATTCCTAACAACGTGGTTAACTTTGGAAGCAGATGCCTTTTCTTTTTACGAGTCTCTTTAAAGTCTAACATTCCTAATCGACAGCAGATCCTCACTAGGAAAGGAGAGTAGATTCCCTGCGTGTCAGTGTTAATGGTGACTTTGTATCCCGTTACTGGTATTATGTTCCCTGCTGTTGCAAGTTGACATAATGCAAATTAACAAGGGATACCATAAAAGAAATCATCGGAGGGTAAAAGTTTTGGACCAGCTCTCCTTCTGTAATTCAAACACCAGATATTTAAGACAAATACACTTAACGAGGCAGTTAACCTGAAACTTCAGTTAAAACGCCAGTTGCTTAACAATTCGAAACATATTTATGTTGAACAAATGCATAAATATAATACAATACAATCTCCAGGCATCATCCACGTACACCATATCTCAGTTATACTAACCGCTGGAATTGTATTCCCACTACCCACTTTAATTTTAAACTAGATTTGGATAACTAATTGCCCATTTCCCTCCGCCTCAAAAAAAGTGCTCCTTGCTAGTTTTTTTTTCCCATCTGAGCATCTGCAGGTATTGTTTGTTTGTTTATCATTAACGTTGGATGCTTACGTGATTTATTTCTAAATTGAAGGCTTGCTTGTTTCTGTTTTAAAAAGACATATAAACACACAATAACAATAGTATTCAACGGTAGTTGTTCTTTATTGAAAAGCACTTTCCAAATGATTACACTTCATACATTTTTGTTCCAAGGAATATTGATAAAAATGCTCAGGCTTTGAGAGAGAGATGGGATGGGATCTTGTCTGTGTCATCATTGCCCCTGCACATTAGAAGTGCCATTCATTTTCGACAGAAGTGGAAGAAAACCTGAAACATATTTTTCCTATAACTGAAGGCTGTCTGTGCGCCTCAAAATTGTGCTGTTCTTTGGAGAAAATGGGAACGCAAAGGTGGCTGATATTCATTATGTTGAATATTCATCCGCGAAATATTCATTTTCATCACTTATTTTATCGCCCAATATGATAACCCGGGTTTCTGCTGAGACTTGCAAAGTAATTGTAACAGTGACAGTGACAAGGTAGCCATGCAAATAACACGCTGATCCCTGAGCAAAAACGATGTTCGCCTGACAAATCTGTCTTCACCCACATATTATATTACTCTCGTTGTTCTTCGGGATCATATAATATACTCAGGCAATGTTCTCCTGCACAGACCTAAAGAGTGTGAACGGATGGACGAATAGAAAAACAAATAAGCAAGGGGGCTATAGGGCCCCAGGATTAATTATAAAGCACGTTTAACCTCTTTCTTTCAAGGGCTACTTTGCTTTGCCTAAATTGTCTGACCCCGGATTCAAACGAGAATGTTATGCACACCATTCTGGGGTAAAACCGCAGGCGAGGGTTAGGGACCTGGCTGTTTTCACACCGTGTGGAAACTCGTTCCAGGGAGTAGCTCTCCAATGGAGAATGGAGCGCGTGGATCCAGGGCCGGCGGGCTGGATCGGTGAATCTAGCCTGGGGAGTGGATCCTGCCAAGGATGCTGGGAGAAGGCTGAGCCCGGGTTAAATGGGTCTTATCCGCGAGTGGATTCTTCGCCGGTATGTGGTGCGGGAGATGGAGGGTGGATCTCGTGCGGGGTTTGGAGAATGGATCCAGCTGGGGGTATGGAGAGGGAATCTGGTCTCCGGGCAGCGTGGATCCACCAGATTCTGCCAGGGAAGTAGATCCCAGTGGGGCCAAATCCTGGCCCCGGGGCAATCTGTGAGTTCTGACCCGGAGGGGACCCTGGCGTTGAGCCGTGAGCAGCTCTGCCGCGGGCACAGGGGAGTGAAGTGAGCGCGGCTTAGGGGCTGCGCTGGGGAGCAGGGGCGGGGGACTGCCAGAACGGGGCAGCTCTGGGCTCCCCGGGGCAGAAGGGACGGCTGACCCCCTGGCTGGGGCGCTGAGGCTGCTCCCCTGCCACGCGTGGCTTCGGAGCCCGGCTCGCCCGCGGGTGCCCGGGCGCGGGGCGGCGGGTGCCCGCAGGGAGATGCCCTGGGAGCCGTGCGGGCTGGAATCTGGCTGCCCCGTAACAAGCCGGAGAGTTGAAAAGTTGGATCTTCTCAGCGAGACACTTTCCCCCCGTAGTGCGCATGCCCAGCGTCCGGTTGGGGGTTGAAATAAGGAGGAGGCTGGAGGGAAGGGATCACTCCAGTCTGAGCTCGGCTTCTCCAAGGCGCGCCTGCCCTCAGACCCACATACAGCAGCAGGAGAAGGAGGAGGGAGAGAGATTCTCACCATCTCCATCCCCAGGAGCACCTGGCTCCCTCTGCTCTCTAGGATCTGTCTGTACCCAGCTGGAGGAGGGGGGGTGGGGGGTGGGGGAAGAGAGCCCAACCAGGGCCACTAACTTAGCCCAACTTTTTTACCAGCTCCAATTTAGCCCCGGATCTTGTCACTTCTGCCAGCGGTGGAGCACAGATCGGGATTAGGTAAATAAAAAACCAACAACTCCTTTTGTTTTTTCCCCAAGTCTCTGTGGTTGGCTACATCAGTCCAAAGTGTCCCCTATCTGCCTCGGACAGTGCAGGTGAAGGGACAGATCTGCTGTCGTTAGAAGGACTTTTTTTTCTTTGGGGGCGCGGGGTGAGGGGAGCCTGTCTGAAAGTCTTTAAAGGGTGCTTGGATATTTTGCTGCTATCTAAAAGCGTGCCTATCCCATATGGAGCTGCTCCTTCCCCAGTGCAGCCGAGCTATGCTTTTAAACGGAGATGAAACTGACATGCAGTCTGCAAAACCCGGGGTTAGTCAGTCCCTAGCAGTCTCGAGTGCCCTAAACTGTGTAGCCTTGAGCGTTTAGATTTGTATTATTGTGTACGCAATTCTGCGCGTTTTAGTTACCAGGCAGCATTCACCTCTTTCAGACAGAGCAGAACTGACATGAGTCTGATGTGTTACCTCCGTTCGGAGGAAGTTCTGTGCAGAGAGAAACTCGCTTCTTTCCAGGCCATTCTGTCAAATGTTAGTGTAAAAGTGAGGCTTATTCGTTGTTATTGTTATTTCTGGCTGTCAGGAGGGAACGCTATAAAAACTGGACCTTTTGTAGATTGCTGTTGAGGTTGGGGGAGAAAATAAACTCAAGAAAGGTGCTTGGAGTTGTTGACCCCAAGCAGGTGCACTGTTGGTCCAATTTAAAATGTACCCAGCCCAGTAAAAAACATAAACAGGGACCTGATCAAGATGCTAATGCAGCATAATGCTGTCACCTTCCTACAACAGAGTGACTCCGCAGGATATATAGATTTAAATAAATTAGATAAATGTTTATCAGAGATGGTCTAGACAGTATTTGGTCCTGCCATGAGGGCAGGGGACTGGACTCGATGACCTCTCGAGGTCCCTTCCAGTCCTAGAATCTATGAATCTAAAGATCGGTGGTGTCAGGAGATTAATCGAAAACCTGCACGGTTTGATTGCCTGAGGCCTAGGGGAGCGAACTACACTCTCTCGTTGGCCTGCCATAACTAGAGACGTTGGAGAAGTAACTGTCGTTGTCTTCTTTCCATGACTTGGACTCGGGAAGCTAAGGGAAAAGGGGGTTGCGGATGGAAGGAAAAGTTGCTATTACCGATTATTTACGGAGCACCGTTTGCTCCATAACTTGGGAGGAAGGCTGGGACTTCCGGACTCTCATGTGAAGAGGGTGCAATTATTTAAAACAATTTAATCCAATAATAAATGAAACGTCTACACTCGCAGGTATTTTTCTAATTGCTCAACTGGTTTGTGTATTAAATGACACCCCTAGGAAGCCCACATGCATGCTTTCTAGCAGAGGGCATTCCCAAGCACTGCTGTGCTTGAAAGGAGGCAAAATACGTTAAATTGGCATGTTTAATTCCATTGTAAGAACATCATAATTGCTGTCTCATGAGGATCCGGACTGAGTGGGTTAAAAGGCTGCATTGAATACTTAAATTGAGCAATCTGTAATGAACTGGATTTTTTTGTTTTGGAGTATAACATATGCCTGTATTAATCAGCATTCGCTACGGTGGTCCGCAAGGCGTGTCAGCACTGATTTCATGATAAAATGTGAATGATGATGTTACAAGGATTTAGCAGAGATATGCTGATTTAGTCCTTCCCGTCCTCATTAATGTAAGCAATTAAGTCCTCCACGCTCAATTAGACCCGAATAAACCTTCCTCAATAGATTCTGCACACTCCATTAATAATCTGAAGAAATCTGCGCGGAATTCTCTAGTTGTATTCTCCAGAGCATCACGCTCTCAAATGCAGAGCGAAAGAACAACTTACAGTCCCAATTAATTCCCTTTGCGGCTAGTTTCCTAAACACAGGTAAATTAAAAGGTCAATTTCCTCGTTTAAACTGATATAAATTCTGTCGCCTTGAAGGAAATATTGGCTACCTGGCACGCTGATAAAATTCTGCAGACCGTTCCAGTTTAATCAAAAGGATTTGGCTAACAAATTTTAAATAGTTCATTCGAAACAGGGTGGTTTTTTGACAGATGAGCCTTGTGGCAGGAGTTCTAGATATTCCCCCACCTTCTAAAGCCCCAAGAATCTGAAGTTTTATAACCACCAATTTATCATGTTTGTAAAAATAAGCAACATTTCAAGCTAATTTACTTCATCTATTCCCCCATGTGGAACTAATCAGTAAAACTCATTATTTATGAGTCAAGTATTTAATATAACAAATATCCCTCTCAAAAGACACATCAGAAATAGATAATTCAAAGTGAAAAGTAGAAAGACTGACTAACCACAAGATTACTGTGAGATTAATTTAATTTCGATTCATGAGAGGCGACCAACAACAAGTTTGCCCACATTTTTTTCTTATTTATAAAATAGGGGAGAATATTTAGATTGAATTTATCTGGAACGTAGATTCCTGTGATTGTAAAACAATGGCAATTAGACAATAGCATGACCAAATCTCCAAAATAGGACAAAGGGTAAGAAAGCTGGGGACAGATGTAGTCTTTCAAGTTTATGATCTTATTTTGCAGGGTAAATTTATCTTGGCAAGAGTGGGTTTTGTTTCAGTCCTGTGTCAGTACACAAGTGGCTTGCTCTCAATTACTCAGCAAGCAAATCTGGTGTTTAAAAACTGTACAGTTTTATTGCGATGGGGGTGGGAGCGATTCAAGCAAATAACTCACAGGCTCTTTTTTAAAAAAAGATAAGGATCTGTTTACATGAAGCAGAATTAAAGGTAGAGGTGACACCGAAATCAAAGAAACATTGATCTCTCTGTGGGGAAGGGAATGAGTAGAAAAGTACTGCAGAGAGAAATACACATTCCCTTTGATGTCTTAAGAGCGACTTCTCTACGAAATAAGCTGCTCTTCATCTATATTTTTGACTACCCCAGCTGTACAGAGCAAAAGTGTAGCTTTCATTTCTGGAAGGATGCCAACAAACTTGTATCAACCTGAACGCCCCGCCCCCTGAGCCCCTTCCTTTAAAAAAAAAATAATACTGCTTCTAGCAAACAACATAATTAGGACAATGGATGCTATTATGAATCATTTTTTGCACTTCCTTTTGCTTGAAAGAATCGTTGCCCGTGTATTCGTTTGGAAAACTGAAACCGATTTTCTTAAAAAATGTGATATCCTTGTAAATCAGGATTTTACCTAAATCTGTCTGGTGGGTTTGTGTTTTATATTTCTGGTTTGTTTGTTTTTTTTAAATAAAACATATGATATGAAAAGAGTGGAGGGGCCCAGAATTCTGGGCTCGAAATTCGTTGAGTTTGCTGTTGCTTGACCCACGTTTCAAAGATAAGAATGAGCCAGGATAATGGTTTAGAATTATGACCGATGTTCGGGTATCTAGGCGGAATGGGCAGCTGTATGTTTAGTTTAGTTTGTTCCTGAAATAAGTGATCAAAGACACTTGTACCGCAACAAGGAGACACCTGGCACTATATTAAAACTAAACCATGTTTGTTTCTCCGGCTGAAGAACAAATCTCAAAACGCAGGTTCGACCACTGGTCCCTGAACAGTTATGGGACGGAGGGAGTACTGTGTATGGTTTTTTAATCAGCCGCTATACAAAATGTATCCAATTAGCAAAGGCAAATCTCGGGAAAATGTCACACTCTTTTATTCTGGGTCATTGCGATGGAATTCCTATAGGATTTGGGTCTCCTTTCCTGCGGTTGATTTATGTAAAGCGGTGTGAAAGGTGGCCGTGGGGTAGAGGATGGGGCTGCTCAGAGGAAAAAAATCCCCCTCTCATAATCTCCCGCCTTGGCCCCATACCCCCAGCATAGTTTCTGCAACGGCTATTTTCCTTTTAATCACATCCATATATACATCTTTTGTTTGCCTGGGATCTAGAACTCTTCGGCCATCAGGTTTCCTTTGCGCCTGAGTCTACAGAGACAGCTAGCAATCTGGTGCTCGTTTGTAAACTCTTCTCCAAACGGGGCCTTAATATGTCAGGACATGGACATAAAAAAGTCCCTTCATCTCGATCACAAATCCATAATCTTTCAGACATGGGGCGGGGGGAGAATCGCTTTTGATAAATGCTCAGAGAAATTAGCAGTTTGGCATTAGAAATACGGTGGCAAATTATTACCCAGGGCCCCAAAATAGCAGTACCAGAGACGCTCTCTGGGCAATCACTGGTTGCTGGGGAAATAAACATGGAGAACCAAATCATAGACAGCGAGCACCCCCGCCCCCAATCTAAATGTGTCACTTAAGAGGGGCGAGCTTTAAAATATCTGCTGCTGTTTCCCCCAAAGAGCTGCATCTTCTGCAGGAGATATGCGTGTGTTAATTACTGTGATTGCAGGACGAGTCAAATAGTCCCAGTTACCTACGTTGTTCTCTCCGTCAATATTTCCTTTGCCTTCCGAGGTGCAGTGCAGCTGTCTGGCTGGGACGGCCTGAGGGACCCTGATTTGAAAACACCCTCCCCCCATCCCATCCCAAGTTCCTCTTGAGTTCAATGGGTTTTTTAATCAGACTTTAGCGGAGGGCGGGCTTTGCTTGTAGTACCTAGGACGAGTCTGGGTCTCTCCCAGCCACAGTGCAAACCCGCAAACTGGAGGTTGTGGGAGCCCGCAGCGTGGCATCGATTGAGCCAATCTGCCTGCGCGGAGATCTGACTGAAAATCGCTGGCGTGGCATAGGGCAGCGCAGTTCCAACTGGGCAGCACTTGCTGTGGGAAGATCCCTCGGCTTGCCTGCTCTCGGGAGAGGTACTGTAGTGCCCTGCAAAGCGGCTGTGGAAAGGCGCTTGCTAACCCCTAGTTTTAAAATGGGGTTTTATTAAGCCACCATCTCGCTTGATTAGCGAAGATCTCGACCAAGCTCGTCCCCTTGCAACGGAAACAAAAACGAAAATTCAGACTTGACACCGGGACGCAGGGCTTTCGTATTTACTATTAGCAGCCTTCAAAAACCATCCCCCCCAGCCATAGGTGCTGGACCTGGGGTGCTGGTTTGAAGTGGTTTCCATCGCTTACAGGGTTTACAGTTTGGTTTAATGACTGTCCGCTCCCCCCACTATACACATTGCTCCAGCACCTCTGCCCCGGGCTTTGACGGAGTTCCCATGCAGCGGCCAGGGGGAGGCGGCTGAATGGCTGGGGCTGGACCGGGAAGGGGTAAGGGGAAGCGCTGGGAGACGCAGCTCTCCAGATGCAGGGGCTGGGAGTAGGCGAGGGTAAAACCCTCGCGCTCTACTTCCCATTGGAGGTCAACGTTTGGTGGGTTCGGCGGGGAGACCTGTCACTCCTCTGGGCGGCAGAGGGCGAGCCCTTGCTTCGTACGGGCAGGATAAGGCAGCCATGCGCTTTAGTTTTAACTCTTTTACCATGTGAGTTGCCAGGAAAAACGGTGTCCCCTGGGACTCACGGGGGCTTTGCCATTGACTCCAGCGGGCGCAGCAGCAGGGAGCTTGGCACGTCCCCGCCAGCAAACTGGGTGGCTTGGGGGTGTAGCCTGGGGGGGGGTGCAGCCGAATAGCCTGAAGTTACACCCAGCCTACCTAGAGGGTCTTGTTCCTGCCCAGCGAGCGGTGCGTAAAGTGGAGGAGGCCGCGCTGCAGCGAGCCAGGGCTACCGAGGGATGGTTTGCGTTAGGAGCAGGCTTGGCGGCGGGGAGGGGGCAGATGAAAGGGGTCCTAACGACCTGCAGATCTGTGCAATGAGCCTGGGGCTTGCACGACTGCTGTGGGAAGGGGCCAAGGCGCACAGCGCCAGAGCCACTGCGAGCAATGGGCACCTTTCCACTGACCTGCCACGGGCTCTGGGATACGCCCAGCAGCCCGGGGCTCCGAAGCCGGCCCTAGAAAAGGAGAGTAGCAGGCGGGGTGACGGACCTGTCTCTATGGTCTCCCTGTTACAGGTCTTTGTCTTTCTCTTCCAGACACTCGCCTTCCCTGCTCCGAGATCCTCCTCCCCAGTGGCCACGATGGGAAGTAAGACTCTGCCGGCCCCAGTGCCCATTCACCCCTCCCTGCAGCTCACTAACTACTCCTTCCTCCAAGCGTTCAACGGGCTGCCCGCGGTGCCCTCGGACCACCTGCCCAACCTGTACGGCTTCAGCGCCCTGCACGCCGTTCACCTGCACCAGTGGACATTGGGTTACCCAGCCATGCATTTGCCTCGCTCTTCCTTCTCCAAGGTGCCCGGGGTGTCCAGCTTGGTGGACGCCAGGTTCCAGCTGCCTGCCTTCCCTTTGTTCCCACACGTCATCCAGCCCAAGCAAGAAGCCACCAGCGTGCCCCTCAAAGCCAAACCCCGGTTTGATTTTGCCAACCTAGCTGTGGCCGCCACCCAAGAGGATCACTCTAAATTGGGCCAGGCGGACAGCCAGAGCTCGCCTCCAGGGCTCGGCTCCTTGCTCGAGGTAACTAAGCTCTCCCCGGAGAAGAAACCCACCCGGGGGAGGTTACCTTCCAAAACCAAGAAGGAATTCGTCTGCAAATTCTGTGGCAGACACTTCACCAAGTCCTATAACCTTTTGATTCACGAAAGAACCCACACCGATGAGAGGCCCTACACGTGTGACATTTGCCACAAAGCGTTCCGAAGGCAAGATCATCTGCGGGATCACAGGTAACTCCAGCATTTTAATAGCGCGGGGGCGGGGGAGGGTTATAACCATAGACGTTGCTTGGCTCTGTCCCTCCCTCTCCTATACCGCAAATAGAAAGGTGAGCTAATCCATTTCCCTCCCTAAATGCAGGAGTGTCACCTTAGGCTGTCTACTGCTTTGTACAGTTTAGTAATGTCCCAAGTGATCGGGGCTTCTTGATTTGGCAGATGAATCCGTTATAGAGGTTTACTTGCCTTCCCTATATACCGCAGAGGACCATACCCTCATCTGTCCGCTTTCTTTGCAGGCGATTTGGGATGGTCCTTCCTTTTTATTTTTGAAAGTGATTTTAATCAGAAATACAGAGTGGCCATTCGAGCCAGGTATTTACAGTAAACGAATGACTCCCATAACACTGGATGCTTCCTGCATTAATTTTTCTCCCTGTGTCCCCCATTCTGGCTTCTTGTCAAACAGGGCATCTCACATTTGGGCCTCAGCAGTAGTTTGGGAAGTAGGCCACAAACAAGGGGTGTTTTTTGACAGGTCACGTGATTGAATTGTCACTATTTGTAAATCTATATTCTTTCTCCCCAGGTATATTCATTCTAAAGAAAAGCCTTTTAAGTGTCAAGAATGTGGGAAAGGCTTTTGCCAGTCCAGAACTCTAGCTGTCCACAAGACACTGCATACGCAAGTAAAGGAGCTTAAACCTTCCAAACTTAAATGCTGAAACCTCCAACACCCATGAACTAACTTCCCCTCCAGACTTTATACCAAATTCAGAACAGACACAAAAAAAGCCCAGGATGGGAGCACTGAATTTTTTTTTAATTAAAAATAAAAGGTTCCCAAATCCTGGCTTAAAATATTGTATTGCCTTTGAAACACATATTAATAATATGGAGAGTGCAAGAGAACTGGCTGTCTTGTGCGGCTTTGATAAACTTTATGCCAAAAGGTGGTGCTCACGTATTGGACAGGAATCTTCATTTTTTAAAAGCAAAAACGTAGCTTCCAAAGGTATTACTTTTTACATTTTTTATTTTATACTTTTTTTGACTGTATAAAGCTTCTTACTTAAACACTTCAGGAAACAAAAAATTCCAGAAGACAATTAAGAACTGAAACTTTGGCTTCTTGTTACAGCACCATTGAGACCAGGAGAACAACTTGCAGACTTGTTTGTTTGTTTCTGTTGTTGTTTTCTTTTTAAAAAGAAATGTTCCAAAGTGACCTAAATCTCAAGTGAAGTCTGCCATGCACTAAAAGCCTCATATAGAGCTTAGAGCTGCAGCATCAACACTAAGTGGAGATCTTGTTTTTGTTTTGTGGTCTAGTGCCTTGGGAGGTGGTTTATAATTTGTGGACTTATTTAAAAACACCCAAAGGAAAGAATAATGGCAATAAATCAAACTGATGCTATGCACAATGTGGTTTTAGTGGTACTTTAAAGTCTGTGTGTGTCTCGATGAGAGAGTGGGCAGGATAAATCTCAACCTGAGAATTTTAAAGGCTGGCTTTCTGAACAGTGTATTAAAAAAATTAAAACTAAGAGACATTCCAATATGTTTTGTTTATTAAAAAAGTTGTATGGCTATTTGGCACTTTATGCTGATTATTGGTAATTGACATTTATCACTGGATTGTGTTTTTTAAGTATTAAAATAAATTGTTATTTTACAGGCAAGCGTGACTGGATGTACTATTCACATATGTTCTGAACGTTCTTTAACCATTTGCTTTCAGGTCTATCCTCAATCGAACTCCGTCCCCTATTGTTAGAACTTTCCTTTTCAGGTGGTGTAATATTTTTAATTATTTTTCACAAATTGTGTACTGGGGGAGTGGCGAATGTTAAAAGTAGACGTCTTTTTTGTTGTTGTATGGGTTAGTCACTGTTTTTACCTACAAAGGAAAAGTCAATAGATCTGAGGGAGGGAAGGGAAAAGGTTGAGTCAAATCACTGTGTTCCTAGTGTGAAAAATTCACCTTGGTAACTAAATCTTGGGTATTAGCAGATAAGATTAGATGTCAAAAGTGTTAAAAAACAAATCAAATGAATAATGGGCAAACTGTTACCATTCACACAGCCTGAGGCCATGGGGGAAACACTCCTTTACATTCTCTCTCCCTTTCATTGTCAGTAGTGTATATTTATCAATTGCATCTTGGCCCAGTCTAGTGTTGATGGGCGGCCTTTGATTACAGGCAGCTGTCTTAGATCAGAGATGTTTATTCCACTGCAAAACCGCTTTGGATTGAGACATAGAGAGGGAGTTTTGAGCCGGGTTCCATCTGAGCTTTTAAAGCATGTGTTGCTTCTTTTGTAATTTCACAGACAGAACAGCTTCTTCCCTGATCATCTGCAAGTCACCTCTGAAATCAAAAAGCTGAAATCAAACAAAAATTTGCCTTATTACAGATCAAAATAGTAACTTTTATTTTGGGTTTTTATTATTTCCAAAACATAAGGCTTAAACCTATAAAGCACTGAAATCAAAACAAAAACATTTAATTTCCCTTCTTTTCCATTTTCCCTCTTTGTTTTACAAAGATACTATTTATATGGGCAAGAAATCTTATGAATGATAAAAAAACATTACTGCCTTGCTTTTTATTTGGGAAAGATAAGGATTTTCCCTTGTGTTTATATATGTATATATATATATATATATGTGTGTGTGTGTAGTGGTATCTGTGAATGTGTATATATATACACATACACACATTCACAGATACCACTACATGACTAATTCAATACATCTGATCAATTCCAGTGTCCCTCTTATGAAAACCTTTGCAGAGTTTAGTTTAGTCAGATAATGATTGCTGACTAAATATAGCGATAAATACGGTGGAAATTGACACATTTTCAGTGGGCCAATATAAATTAAGTTGTGCAGAAGTGGCTTTAGTAAAGATATGTAGTTGTATTGGGAAAATCAATGATTGTATTAAGCAACAAACAATATAAAGTACTTTGTTTTCAATTTGAGAGTCTATAAAAGAGAATAAACTTATCTGAAGTAGGGCACTGGAAGTTAAGCAGCCCTGTTTTGTATGGGGATAGATACGTTGAGAGGAAAATCATGATGCATTAGAGGGTGAATTAAAAACAGTATCATTGGGTATTTAGTACCTTGGTTCCTTAGTATGCACATGCACCAAAGTAGCTTTATGAACTCTTTATTTTTTATATAATAGCCTCATGGCAGGCACCCATAATAAGAGACCTTCCTTGCCTCAAACAGTTTACAATCTACCTAGATAAAACCGACTAGGAGACAGGTGAAGTGACTTGCCCGTGGGAGAGCTGGGATTAGGACTCAAATCACCTGGTTCTCAGACCAGTGCCCTACCCAAACAGTTTGCTTTTTGCCCTGTACTGACAACACCCTAGGGTTCTCTGGTTTCAGTCAGGTGCCTGCTTTGGAAAATGAGCCAGGTTTTCCCTACTACTAGTACTTCCCAACTACTAGGAACTGAAATGACATCTCCCAGCCACAGGAGGGGATAAGGGGGCTGCTGTTAGTGAAGCATCACCCCCCGGGGGGGAGCATTACTTCTGAGCGTGGCCTCTGTTAAGATAGTACCCAAAGCTCCAGACATACCTGATATTTGAACCCCTGCTCAAACTTCTGCTAGACCATTTGTTCAGTGGTTCCTCCCGCCCCTCACCCCCTGTTTTTAAGGAAAGTATGGCAAATATCACAGGCAATGCAAAAGGAAAGGGATCAGCAGACACCTCTCCTTCTGTGCTAGCCACTTGTAATTCATTACAGGGAACAAATGAGCAGGAATGTTCCCTGGAGTTTATTCGTGGGGGGCTGAGGTGAACGACTCTCTCCTGGAGCGAGTCATCTTTTATCTAAGTAATAAATAAAAGGGAGTTTTCTGATTCACTTCCAAGGGGGTGATTACTCAGATGAAACGTTCCCATGCTGGCTGTACCATGTTCTTATTCTCTCTGATTAGGACCCCTGAATTCTGTAGGGGGAAAAAAACAATGAGAGGTAAGAAATCTGATCTATTGTTTATTAATTCTAAGCATTTCATTGTAGGATAGCATAGGTGGGGAATGAAGAAGCTGCTCCTTCTGTACTCACCTTGGGCATGGGAAGCATTTCATTTATAAGGCAGCAGCTTGGTGTTTTGACCACAAACACATACTGCTGTCAAGAATTTCCCTGTGCAATTTCATGTGGGAAACCCTGCCCATCCCCTAGAATTGATATAATCAGAATTGCCAATTTATTGAGAATGTATAGTGGGTAAATATTTTCTATAAACAGAAGTCTGGATTAGTCAAAACATCTTCTCCTGGTCTCGTGCCTAATTGTGCTAGCATGCCATGCAAAATCGCATTCTGTCAGTTTCCTCTATCAGTTTAAATCCAGGTTTATGTTCTGCACTGTAAATGCAGCAGTTCCATTCGTGTATATGATAGGTAAAGAAGAGATGCAATTGTTACATTTAGCAGACAAATAATAGGAACCCCCAAAACAAGTGAGGGAAACTAGATTGGAGATGGGCATTTTCGCATCAGTCATAGGAGTCATTTAAATGATCAATTACCTATGCGTTTTTCGTTTAAATGCTCTTCATAGTTGATATTTACCATATAACTAGTTTAGGCTTCTTAGAATCAGATCTCCATATACAGTATTTTCACAGGTTTCAATTTTCACCCTAAAAATATCCTTCAGTGGGAATTTTGCCTGAGTAAGTACTACAGCATCTGGCTTTAGTTGCCTCTTTTATACAAGATTTACAAAGAAAATGACACTTTCCCATTTCCAGTTTGACTAAAATGTAAAGCTGTCTTGTCACATTGTTTTCATGTTCCATTAAAACTTTTCCTGCTCATAAAATGTAGTTACAGTATATTAAAGAACTGATTCTGCAGAGTTCACTAAGGCCAGATTCCTACTGGTGAGGCCTGCAGGATCAACTTTGAATTCAGTAAGAAGAGTGAAAGCCTCATTGAAATTATATATAGGGGCAACAAATACTTTGCTACATCAATGTTGCATTGGCCTTCACAGAAGGTATCAGGGTTCACTCTTTCTAAAATTCTGCTTGATTTGCATATTAATTCCAGCTTCCTCTGGAAGTGACAATGCTGAGGCATCCATTCTACTTTGTAACAGGGCTGTACCTTGAAGCAGTATGGTTTTAGCTTAACATGGTGCAGTGAGCCAGAAATCCCTGCGATCTAATCTCTGCTCTGCATGACCTCAAGCAAATCACTTAACCTGCCTGCCTCAGTTTCTTCGTCTGTAAAATGGAAATAATGATACTTATGTACCTTACAGGCATATTTTGAGGCCTGATTTGGAAAATGTTGTGTTTTGTTGTTATTGCCGGGCACAGTGGGTTCAATTCAGTTGCACTGAAGTGAAAGGAGTTGCTTCAGATTCAGATTCAGACTTGTGCAGCTGAGAGCAGCATCTGGTCCAGTAGATGTAATGGAGTCTGGAAAGTTAGATTCATATGTATTTTTTTCCAGCTTTGGGAGGTTTGTTGAGAGATGGAGTTCTATTGAAACTAATGCCCAGCATGCATTTCTTTCATACATTCCTATACTGTGACTAAACAGAATAAACATGGGCCAAATTCATCCTGGGTAGAACTCTATTGAAGTCTGTAGTCTTTTTAGGCATTTGGAACTGAAATTAATTGGGTTATACCAGGGATGAATTTGGCCACATCTGTTTACTGCATGTGCCATATCTGCTTGGATTGCTAGATTTTTGTTTTGTTTTTAAATGGCTTTCTCTGCCTTTTTTGTTGAAAATTTTTTGAGGGTGGTGGCGGGGAACTAAAACATTCCCTTCTGCATTTCATTTATACAGCATCTATTATATTTGAGACACCTCACATAACATAGACAAGACACCAGGAAAATTTTCAAAAGCACCAAAATGACTTAGGCTCTTAAATCCTATTAAATGTCAAAAGGATTTAGGGAAAATTTTACTGACTGTTCCTGTTTGAAAGAGCTTACAGGCTAAGCTTAGTCGGAACACCAGAAATAATCATTGCAGGCAATGGGAGGGTAAGGAAAGGGAGAAGAAGAAGAATAATGATTAAGATAATGGCATTGTTGATTATTTATTTATTCATATATAAAGGATAAAAGGGACCACTATAATCTGCTCTGATTTCCTGTCTAACATAAACCAGAGAATTTCACCCAGTAACTCATGTAGGGGAAGGAATTAAATTTCCCTACTAGGTAAATGAACACAACAGAGCCCTGTAACTTGTGGTTGAACTACAGCAAGTGTTTAAAAATATATCTAATCTTGATTTAAAAGTTCGAAGTGACAATGCATTTACTATTTCCCTTGGTAAATTTTCAGGCACACCACTAATCCAAAATAGCCTTTGTCACTAAACAGGCACATCAATTTCAGTTTCCATCGATTATGCAAACTCCTGTTAATTTATTTTTAAAGAGAAGTTCAAATTTAACAGTTGCATTCTCAATACAACTTTGAACGAGATTAACAACAAAAATGAAACCAAATGCATTGCATTGACCCATACAGGCCAACAGTTGGTAACTGACTTTTTAAATATGAGGTCGTATCTCTCAACTGTCTTTCATGAGGACAAATACCACATCCCTCATTTTGGATTCCAATTTGCCTCCCCGGCTCGAGTTCTTGTGGGACCACATCTCACTTTAGTTTGTCAATGTTTTTGACACCTGATATGCTGAATCATGAAAACTGAGTTTATAAACTATGAGCCTGCTCTTCATCTCCTTTACACCAACTGAACTCAGTTGACTGAAGTGGAGCTACTCTTGGTTTACACAAAAGTAAGTGAGAGGAAAATTGGGCCCAGTGTTATTTATGCTAGAGCAACATACGCTATATAGTTAAAAACTTCTTGTGTTATTATAATTGTGTTCTTTATTTGCATATCTCAGTTCCTGCCCCTGAATTCCTTCTCCCGTCTGTGCTGCCACTTGTACATCATGCTACTCTCTGACAGTGAGTGTGATGAAGCATCAACTTCTCCGCCTAGATCTTCAGTGGAGCTATGCTGATTTGCACTGACTGAGGATCTGGCCCCTCATCGTTTCACTCCCTTTTTCAATCCTTCCTATTTTCCCATGCCAATTCCAACTCCCCTCTTTTCTTACCTATTCATGCTTACATCTATCACTTGTGTCATTGGGCAATCCTGTCCTTTCTGCTGTCCACCTACCGCTAGAGCCCTGGTCTGTGCTTAGCACAGCTTCCACTTTTGTAGGCCTCCCTGCTTGTTGTCTGGTTCCACTTCAGTTTACCTAGAGAAAGCTGCAATAACAACGACATTTGTCACTTCACAGACCATGTCAACCCCTTCTTCCAAGCCTCCCTTTGGCTTCTTCTTGCCTTCTACATTAAGTTAAAGCTTTTTTGTCCTCAATTGCAAAGCTCTAAACAAACCTGCTTGTGCCCTATTCTACCTACTTGTTCTCTTGCTCCCTGCACTTCCCCTAAACCTCTTTCATAGCCTTAACCCTCTCATATCTTGGTACTTTGTCCCATGATATGGTTGGAGCGAGAGCTGGTCCATTTACTGATTTATTCAGCAATTTAGCATTTTTTCCTCCATTCACAAATTGTCTAAGCAGACCATGGTTTTATTCTATAATTAGGAGGTGAACAAATTTCAGCCTATAGGTTGTTCATAATGCTTTATAGGGAGTATTTATTTATTTATTCAGGAGTCTGGATTCAGTAGGGGTGAAATCCAGCCCTGTCCAGACAACCAACACAAGGCCTGGCACTGGGTAAGTCTCAGTTAAGCCTTCTGGATAAGGGAGAGTAAAACTATTCCCTTCCCCATACAAAAGTGTTCAGGATAGGTCTAGACAGTGTAACCTACTGGTGAGTGTGCTGTATTATGACCCCCACCCCTCTCCCATGGGCCTTCACAGATGTTTTGCGTTGTTACAGCCCCCAGCTTAAAAATAGCCGTAGCAGCTCATGCTTTTAGCTCAGATGGTCCCTGGTTCAATCCCCTGTCTGTCAGCTAAGAGGACAGATAGTCATAAGATCTTAGCTACATGTAGTGGAGGGAGCACAGGTCTGGGTACTAGATGCTGTTCTCAGAGAGCAAGTGGGTGGGGATGAGTGGGAGCACGTGGAGCCGTGGTTCCGGCCCCCCTTCGTCCCCCACACTACTGTCCATGAAGCTAGTTGGACACATGCATGAAGAAGTGGGTATATGCTGCACATCGTAAAAGGTTCAGGTGGTGTGCAGGCCCTTGTGATGGCTTTCTGCATACAGGTGAATTTTACCCTGTCTGAGCTGGGACTGGGACTGCCTAAATTGCATGGTATTGTTTCTGCTTCCTGATTGTATGACCTGATCTTTATAAACTACTTCCTTTTGCACCCAGTTTGAATTTTGCGCTTTGACAAAACGCATTTTGTTTTATGATTAAACCAATCTTGGTTATGGGCTCCAAAGTAGCTTTCCGCAAACATTCACACACACGCACACACAACTTGGCTCATGTGAATGGTCATGAAAAGCAAATGAAAACGAGGGATTGGATGTGGCTGACTAGAAGTATGATTCAGAATTTACAGATCTACAACAATATTTACCCCTTGCTCGCTTTGGAACTGTTCCTTACTTCTCGTGTGTCCGTTGGGCGCTGCCTTTTAGATTTCTCCTTAAACCACACTCCTCCTTGAAGACTTCCCCTCATGACCATTCCACGATTTTGCCACCACTTTTCAGCTTGCACCGCCCAGCAAGTGGGCTGCTGGATGTCTACTGTCTGACCAATTACTGACTGCTGGGCCTATGCCATATGTAGACTGTAAGCAACTGGGGGCAAGGACTCTCATTTACAGCACTGAGCACATTGTTGGCTGAACTCGGTAACTATTAAATAATAATTAAGAAGCTGCACATTTGATGAGCCCCAAAGCAGAGTGACTCACCCAACCTTATACTGTTGATTATTTCATTAGCACAAGCACGTGTCCAGGCCACGAAACAGTTTTCCCTTCTGCATTTGTATGGCGACTACTTGGAGCTGGTTTAGGAAACCATTAGTGTTTCTCCAGCAGTTGGGAAATGTTTACGTCCAGCTGTTTATTTCCCTCAGTGGATGAATAATGCTATTTTGAAGGGCTGCAAAGAGGAAAAATCAGATTTTCAAAACGAGGAGGGAAAAGGTTCAGCAATGCAGGAAAGGATGTAGGATATTCATTTCCAAAACTGGGAGGCAGGCATTTAAAATGAACTGCTGGGAATTTCCTCAAGTTTTAAACTTTCAGTGCCTACTTAAACGTAATCAGAAACAATTACTCCAATGTGTTTTATAATTGGGGAAAAGCAACAAGCAAGCAGATGGTGTCTTTAATATTCCCGACCATAAGAACTATGAGCTTTTCCACTGGATCACTATCAGCCTGTTTGAAAAAGTTACAGAACTGACACAACTTTCATAGAAATCAGCGTTTAGTAATGGCTTCTGTAAATGGTGGTGTTGAATCCAATTCCTGTTAGAGGTAAAAATCCCTTGCTATGCTACTGGGATACACTGGGTGGATTTCCTGTGCTGGAGATCCTGCCAGAAGAGAAGGAACCTGGTTCAAGTAGGTTGAGAGGAGAGCTCTCATTTCTAGTGTAGTTGTTACAAGCTTTTATGTCATGTTGCAATATTATGTTGCATCATCAAAACATGACTCAGCCTAGGGAAGAGAATGGTGAATGAGAAAACAAGTGTGTATGAAAGGGCTTCCCACCCATAAGCAAGCCCCCAGCCAGCCTCATAAAGGTGCTGTGTGTACGTGTGGCCAGTGGGACTACCTAGGGGCATATCCAGGCCCCATTTCTACCACAGTGGAGAAGCTATACGATGAAAGAACTAAATGGGGACATGTAGAGTCTGGGGCCTAGATTCTCAAAGGTATTTAGGCTACTGACTTCCTTTGAAGATCTGGGCCTGGCTAATTATAGATTTAAGAGTCTTGACATCCAAAGTTGGGCCCCTAAATCCTTATTTACGTGCCAAAATATAAGTGGTCTGATTATCAAAGACACGGAACACCCAAAAAGCCCCACTGAAGTCCTTGAGAGCTGCGTGTACCCAGAACCTTTAAAAACCAGGCCACATTGATTTTGGCACTGAATTTCCGGCACTCGGGATTGATGATTGATTTTAATGGGGCTGCCCAGCCTATAAATCAGTGTTGAATTCAGTCCTGTGTGTACAGATCTCCAGATGGAGAGGAAAGTGACCCATAGGTGGATTGAACGGCTCTGATCTGCCTCAGGTCAAACATCTGTAAGGAACATGTGTTCGGTTTCCTAACAACTTCATAGATTCAGTGGACGGCACATTTAGTGCAATGTTATATCTGCTACTGAAGTTACTGAATGCAAATACCAGCAGCTTCTGGGAAATTTTAGTTAATATGAAAATAATCTAAAGCAAATTCACTGAGTTAATCCAGCCAGGATAAAGGCAAAGAGAAAGAGTAACAGACGCAATCAAGTAGGCACAGAAATGAAACTCCTCTAGGGTTTTCTTTTTAGGTTTTCCAACTTCCATTATTTTAATGTGTAAATTAGGTCAAATGCAGAGTCTGGTTAAAAAGAAATGAATGACATGGTTTTCACTAAATAGTTTTGCAAAACGCTGTTTTCTGCTCTGTTGTTATTTGTGGAGGGTATGCTATTCGCCACCAGCACGTATTCAAATAACTGCCAATTTATTCATGAAAATATTTTGAATGTTAAAAAGATAATGGATTTTAGTCCAAATGTGATTTTTATGCATATCCACACTGGAAATACATTGCTTACTACTTACAATTTATTATTTTCTATTTAATAGGTTTCATTTATCCAAGCTCTAGTTCATGAAAGCACTTAAGCATGTGTTTAAACACCACAGTCTTAAAATTAAGTGCTGTCCTAAATAGGGATGCTTAAATGCTGTCCTAAATAGGTATGCTTTCCTGAATCAGGGCCCAAATCATGGAGCAGAAACAAGTCCTTCTGACTCAGGGGCCGAATTATCCATCACAGATAATAAACTGTTTGCAAACAACTCATATGCTGCAATTTATTTGCATGACCTGTTGGCTGAATGACCTAGGCACAGATCAATGTGGGTGGTGCTTGATTTGCAATGAGGCTACTTCCCTTTGGGATTTGCCATGAGCATTGGTTGAATGTTTGTTAATAACAAATGCATCATATAAACCGGGAGCAACATATGAACAAAAAAAGGGCTAAATGTATGAGAACCTATTTGCTGTTAAGAATTCACCCATCTCCAATTAGCAGTGATAATGGTTTAGACCATTATGTAAAATACTGCGGTATGTTTTCTACATCATAAGTGAAAGAAGACCTTTTAAAATCAGCTCAAGCTGAATTATTAAACTGGCTCAATGTAACATGGATTTTAAAAAAAGTTTTATTTTTCTTCTAAAATCTGGTTAACTACCCTTTGTCCCTTCCAGAGGTTGATAATCATTCCGGTCCAGATCCGCAAAGATATTTCGGCCCCTAACTTGCATTGAAATCAATGGAAATCAGGAGCTTAAATATCTTTGAGGATCTAGCCTACATCCTTACAATATCTTATTGAACTTTATGGGCTCACAATGCAGGATGACTGTTCGCTTTGCCTGCAGAACAGAGCTCTGCAATATCAGAAGGGAATGCTCAAATGCCTTTTAGATGCAAGTGAAAAGAAAAATCTGAACTACAGGACTGAATTTGGACATGGAGAAATATTACACATGGTTCCAGGAAATTACTGAGTTATCTTAGTTCTGTCTAAACAAAGTGCTGCTTTGGGCTTTGGTCCAGCAAAGCAGTTAAGCATATGCATAACGTTGAGCTTGTGAGGAGACTCTTTCAGTGAAGTGAAAGTTTCACATGTTGAAAGTTACACATGTGCTAAGTACCCTGCTGGATCAGGGTCTTTGTTTTCTAAAAGGTGGTGGGTTTTTTTGTTTTTTGTTTTGTTTTTTTCATATGTGAGTCATGTTGCTCTCTAGATATCATGATGGACCAAGAATCACAACTTTCTCAGGGACAGCCTTATGATTTGAAGGATCCTGAGAAAGAATGGTCCCTCAAACTGCTAGAGGAATTTGAGGGGAAGAAAATCAAGCTAGGAATTGTCTCCTCTTCCTGTCCTTCTGACGGGAGGGGGTTAGAAATTGGATGAGTTGCCTCTTACAATAATGTGGGGGTAGAAAGGTGGCTGAAGGAGAAATTGCAGAAGAGAAAATCTTTCAAAATGAGAATCCTAAGATAGTTGCTTGAACTGTGGGCTTGCCCAGATCCCATATATGAGACTCCAAGTCACCCTGCAGTATTTCAGCTAGGCACTCTTCCATGTATTTCCTTTTTCATGGGAAAAATTAATATGACCACAGTTCAGCTGTCACATATCTCCCTGATTGAAGAAGGACTGATACATGTAGGCCGTATACTGACCCATTAATGATCATTGCAATCAGTGGAAGCTGGGGATCTAGTATGAATGAGGGCATATACATCTAGACCCCTGTATACTCAGATTTTGCCTAAAACTGGTGTTTCTACTTCTCGGGTATAACAAGCCTTGCAGAATCTGGCCTTTTGTCATTAAATCTTACTCAGATATGCCAATATGGGACCAGAGTTTAGCAAATAATTATGACATATACATAAAACTTTTTCAAATTGTATTACAAAATAAGTGACAGCATTTATCTGAAAGTATTAAATATTTTACATTGTATGGATTGTTTTAACTCTATATATTGTTTGTAACGAGTTCTTGACTATCCAATATTTTCTTTCCAAGCTGTATCAGCTGCTATTGTCCACATGGGCTGCATGGTGCTATTTCTGATTCCCGAGTGCGTGAGTGAATAAGCACTTTCAACATGAATATTTTTGCTGTGGAAATTTCAACTCTGTGATCCATGAACACTCCCATATGTGACTTTGGAATTTGGGTTCTGTGAATATTTACAATAGTAAAACTCATGGAAAGATGGCTCTAACACATGAATAAGAAAATTCAAATGGATATTTTCTGATCTTTTTATTGTGTATTTTCCCAGCTCAAACAGACAAATGGATGCTCTGGTGGGATACATACTAGGTACTTCTACGGAAATAAATATTCATAAATGGAACATTCTATTTCTCTCATACAGGTTGTGTGTGTGTGGCTGGCTGCTCATTCTCTGCTTCTACTCCAGTCTGGCCATATACAAGTTGGATGTGGCTATAGCTCATATCTTACCCTTGTTCTTATGAAACTGGGGACTCAAATGCCATCGGGTCATTTGGGCAGAGGAAAATGCACTAATAGGTGATTAGTTCTACCTAAGATCAGACAGACTTAGTGGAGCTTAGATCAGTGCACTCAGAGGCTGACAAGTCTACCAAAGGCATATAATTGCTTGGTGGCTCTAGTAGGTCAGTTCATGGCAGAAAATCAGGAGACAAGCACCTCACCCCAGATATAGAGCAGTCAGTATTTTACAAGGGTCAAACAAATAGTCATGGGACTACTGCCCAAATTGTCATGTCAGAGATTTTCAATTCAATTCTGAATGTTACATATTTTGGGTTTGGGTCAAAGGCATCCTCTAATAATCTGCTCCAATGAATAATTTATAAATAAGAGACACCATGACTTAGTACGGGATGTAACTATCAATAGCAGCTTTTACTCATTTAATTTATTAATATTTTTGTTTTATTTTTAACTGTTTTCTGTGTTCACTAGTCACAATGCATGTGTAACCTACACGTCAGTGCCTTCAGTGTTACATGTTCTGCTTCTTGGGGTCACTCTCATTCAAGTGGCTGCCTCAGTGTTGCCTTTCTTCTATCTACCCTGAGGGAGATGAGTCTGTATTATAGGGGTATGGACTCTTCACCTTTCCCAGCATGCTTTGCTACCAAAAAGGGAATATGCAGGTCATCCTCCCCCCTATACTTCACATGGATTATTCTTTCTTCATCGCTACTGCAGAGCTAGGCTGTTCTGCACCATGCCCTGAATCTACGCATCTTGTAAAAGGAGTACCTTTTTCAGGGTCTGCTTCTTGGTGTCTCCAGTCTTCTTGCACAGAAGAAATGATCCTCCGAGTCACTGTTCTCTCAGAATTCGAATCTTGGGGTCTTAACAAACAAAGAAGATGAAAATTAATCTAGCTTGTTTTCAAGCACTGATATGTTCTTCCACAACACTTCCTTTATTCCACAGTGACAGCTTACCCTGTCCCAACCAAAAACCCAATAGGTCCCCCACAAGCTGTATCCTTGCAGACCTGCCCCACTCCTTGGAAGTTCTAAGTGGCTGTGGAGGTAGCTGATTTCTGTCTCCAACCCCCAACCTCTTTTTTTTTTTTGTCCTGAAGAGGAAGAAGGAAATTCTTAAATGAAGATACCCTTCACATGCAGATCACTGGGGCATGATTGGGCTCAGTTGAATAACACTTGATTAATCAATTTGTTGAACTCATGGACTGCCTACTTTCTCTCTCCCATGGGGTGAATATGAATGTCACCTCCTGATAGAGATCATTATTTGACACTAGAAATAAATCATCTACTACTGAAACTGGCAAAATTTCTATACCATGTGCAGGCTGATAACCAGATTAATAGGGGTCAAAGCAACTTGATAATTCCAGTTATTATCAAAACCATTACACCACACGCTAAGAAGTGAATGTAGCTCCTCAACCCATTCAGCTCTCTGGCTGTCTTCTGATACTGTTAATAAAGATATTGCTATGGGATGTTGTGAAGGCCAAAAGTATAACTGGGTTAAAAAAAGAATTAGATAGGTTCATGGAGGATAGCCATTTATGGACCTATTAGCCAAGATCATCAGGGACGCAGCCTCATGCTCTGGTGTCCCTAAACCTCCAACTACCAGAAGCTGAGTCTGGACAACAGGGGATAGATCACTTGAAATTGCCCTGTCCTGTTCATTTCCTCTGACGCATTTGACACTGTTGTAAGACAGTTAGATGGAAGACAGTTGGAAGACAGTTAGATGGGCCATTGGTCTGACCAGTATGGTCAGTCTTAGAACTCTTGCTACTTGCTATAATAGTGAGACTATTATTAGATCACAATGATTCCGTGTATTCTGAGAAGGGAAATGAGATACAGACACCCAGATAATTTGTAGCTTGTGTTTAAGGATAATTGAGAGCCACAAGCACATTTCCCCCCCTCATAACTGCTTCCTTTGGGATTTCTTACACCTTCCTCTGAAGCATCTAGTGCTGGCCACTATTGAAACAGGAATACAGGACAAATGGATCACTGTCTGATCTGGTATGCAAACTTCTATGTTTCTAGGAATGTGCCTGAAAACGACATAAAATAAAATGGACTGTTTATAAAAAATATTTAAGAAAAGACAACTTGCGCCAAAAATAATGTATGAAAAACCATAAGGCAACATTTTTACTTCTAAAGTAAATAAAACAAAATAGGGTCTAATCCGGTAAACACTTCCTGCTAAGTGTAATAATTACTATCCCAAATAGTCCCATTGCCTGTTATTAATTGGAAAGAGGTGTTTATCCCAGAAGCCATTGGACCTACTTATGGTACTAGGCACTATGCTCTAGAAGTGTTTTCAGGATTGGATCCATATATTGCTGTATATAATCTAAAAGAAAAATATTTCAGGCCCATTGACTTCACTGGGAACAGGATTGGGCACTTACAGTTCATCTGTCAGTAATGATAGAAAATATTTTCTTGACTTAAAAGATACTTCTATTTAAAATATTGTTAGCTGTAATAGTAATCCTCAACTTCAAATTTAATCATCAATTTAAAAAACCCAAACTAATTGGAAAGAACTGTTTACCACAGCTCAGCATTCCCAGAAGGGGAATCAATTTAGATGAACATGGCAAAACTGACCTATTTCTGAAATGTTACAGAACGCTGAGAAAAGAACCACCAGAGATCTTTATCTTATGTTCACTGTTTCAAAAGATCAGTGGCAGGACGAGGGCTGAGGCCAGTTCTCACATATGTTTTAGACATGAATATTAAGGTCATTTTAAAATCAGTTGCCAAAGCCTCAGTGACTGCCAGCAAAATGTAAAATAATGTTCCATGGCCCTCATTATATGCTTAATATGAATATGCTTCCCTTTCCATATAAATCATCATGAATGGAGCAACCAACAGTGTGTAGGAAAGTCACTAAATATAAATATATACAACAGGCTGAGTGCTCTAAAGAAACCATCCCATACTGTTAATTTAGCTCCTAAAGTTGAATATAAACTAAAGACTATTTTTGCTTTTACAATTATATATAATGAATTCTAAATTATGTCCAAAAATTGAATAGCTATATTCATGTAATAGGATCATTTTAGTCAACACCTTTTGAAGATAGTAGGAGACCATATAGACTAGAAAAATCTAAATTTGCTATAAAATATACATTATGTCTATAAACCACAGGTAGTAATTTTAAGAGAAAATTGCTTAACTTGGGGAAATATTCTTCAGTCCTGATTCAAACAAAACTCCCATTGAATTCAAAGAGTGAAATCCGGACCCAGTTAAAGGCAATGGCAAAACTCTCATTGACATCAGTTGGGCCAGGTCTTTACCCGAAATTAGTTACATCAATGGACATTTTGCTTGAGTAAAGACTACAGAATTTGGCTTCTTATTAGCTAATGGCCAGATGGTGGCTAGCCTGGGCACAGGTGTGCAAGGGATGGGTGAGGACAGTGCAAAAAACCTGCCTTCTCTTGTGGCACCTGTGTGGCAGCTGGACAAAATGCAGTTCCTTAATTCACTCAACTTCCATGGGCAGCCGGGTCCCTAGACCTTCCCGCCCTCCACCCACCAATGAGCAGAGCTGGTTGGATTGATAGTGGGGACTGTGCTCTGCTGCCTTGAGGAGTGTAGTAGCAGGCATGCTCCTTCCGAGCATGTGGTTGCTGCAGAAGGATGTGTGCCACCTTAACGCACAATGTCTGCCAGTGTTCACCCCCACACGGCAGTATAACTCTGAGCCATCCCTTACTCAGGGTTGTGCCTAGCAGGCCTTAACTATCTTACAGCAAGCCAAAAATGCAAGCTGGAAGCAAATCCTTCAAGAAGCATATATATTAACTTAGAAATACAGGAACAGAAAGGAAGCATTGACAGTCAGTAAAAGAAAAAGCAATTTCCAGTCCAACAGTGCAAAGAGTTTCAAAGCTTTGAAATATATATAAATGAGATTATCTAGCAATGTCCCAGAATAGGTATTTTATGTATAATGTTGCCCAGTAGCATCACTATAAACTAAGCTGAAGCTCTCACCATTCAAATGGTAATTTTTGAGAAGAGTTAATTTTCTTCACTGAGGAAGTGAGGCAGAGAAGGTAGAAGAAGGGAGGGGGGAAAGGAGCACAGAGAAAACAAGGAGGGTGCCAAAGCAAGGGAGATGGTGTTTGTGTTTAAGACTAGAACTTGAGGATGTGCCAAATCAGAATTTTATTTAGGCATCTGAGAGCAGAAAGGTTCTTCATGATTATCTGCAGAGCATGGGCGGGCATAGAGAGACTTAATGCAATTCACTGTAACCAGGGTAGGGTGTCAAAGCTGGAAAGGAAATAAAAGTTCATTGGCCATTGGCACAATTATTTGCCAAAGGCTCATTGAAAAGACTATGAAGCTTAGTGATCTCTTCAGTGAACCTGACCAAAGCAAAAGGTTTATAACAAAACCCAGAACCAGGCAATGGATTTCAGATGGTTTCCAGCCCCCCACATCATGCAAAACTCAAATGTTTGTGCTATACCTGTATCGTAATACTGGCAAATCTTTTCTAATGCAGACCTGGCCTAAGCCATCTCTTATACAAACTGCTCAAGTTGAAGTATAGTCTTATTGCACAGACCACCAAGATGCCCATATGTACTAATAGAAGATACATAGCTAAAGAAACAGTCTAGGGGTCCTTCACAATGTAAGGAAACACGATGACATTTATATTAAAGTGAGGTTTTTCCTCTGTTTTCCCTTGGAGTACACAGAGTTTAACATAATTACATAAAAACTTAAGTATTTTCAACAGTGCTAAACTTGTTATGAAAGTGACTGCTCAGTCTTTGATGCTTTCAACAATAATTCATACAACTAAAGACCTCTTTAAAGAGTTGCTCTGGATGTCTGTTTACTCTTAGGGGGTTCTGGGGATTTAAAACAGTATGACTCTGTCCCTTGTCCCTGATTACTAATTCAACGTAAATGTCTTTATAAAAGAAAAATCAAAGAAATGAAAATAAGTGGCATGACATACTAGGCCCCATTCTGTAACATCACCGCTTACGCTGGAATTGGAATCTCCAGTTTCATTTGTTTTGATGTACTGTATAAATATTTAAACAATGCATGCTGCAATTTTATCCAGGCTTCAGTGAATTACAGAGCATAGTGGCTTAGAGGGGGGTTTAATATTGATATTAATTAGAGTTAGAAGCCCTGATTCAGGAAAGTATTGAAAGTTGTGTATAAGTCCATTCCTGTTCAGAAAACCACATAGGCATGTGCTCAACCGTAAGCATTCTGCCCCACCCTCTATCTGTCTTGTCTAATGAGACTGTAAGCTCTTCAGGGCAGGAAGTGTCTATTCTTCTATGTGTGTATGGTGCCTAGTGCCATGAAGTCCCTTCTTAGTTGTTCCTTTGGAACTACCATAATAAACATGCTTCATAGTAATAATAATTTGCCTAAATTCTATTGACTTGCCATGGAAGTCAGTAAGACTTAGACCTGTGCTTTGCTGAATACGGATGAAGTTAAGTCCATGGATGACAGGTCTTATATACACTTAGGGTATATCTACACCTGAAGTGAAGGGTGTGATTTCCAGTTCCAGTAGACATATGCTAGCATGCTAAAAATAGTAAAAAACAGTAGTGTAGCCATGGTAGCACAAGCACTGGGGAGTGGTGGCATGAGCTAGCTGCCCCAAATATGTAGCATGGGATCCAGGTGGATTTTTATTTGCGGTGGCTAGACCATGCCACCGCTCACCATTGGCATACTACCATAGCTATTTTAGAAGCGCTCGATGAGAGCTAGCATGAGTATGTCTACTTGAGCTGGGAATCATACCCCAAGCTCCAAGTGTAGTCATACCCTTTCATTAGACATGAAGCTCTGCGGAATCAGGGCATTTTCAGGTTAGAATGGTCAGGACATTTTCAACAAGATGAGCTTGTAGATAAGACTGATTTCATTGCTTAATTTCATTCATTAAGACTGAATTGCTGAATTACGCTGAGGCAAGTAAAGGGGCCATTGAATAATAGTTTGTGATAAAATGTATATGAATGATCTGAAGTGAAATATTCATTTTTGGACCAGTGATAGGTTTGAGGTACATTGTCGCATGATCCACCCGGACTAGAAAGCAGATGAGAAAGCCATGACCCCTGAACCCACCACACTAATAATGGTATAAGACCTTGACTTCAGCAGTTGAAGACTCTGAGATGTTAATATGTCAGCTACTATCCTGGCTGACACACTGGGGATGGAACTATGGACCTCCAGAACTACAGGCATGAGCTAAAATGGCAAGGTTTTCTGTCCAGAGCTATAATAGACTCAGAGTTGTTCTAGACTGGCACACATAGGTGGCGAGTTCCATACCCACGTGGTGCTCGGGCACCAGCAATATTCAGAACCCAGGGGCCCAGCTCCACCAATATTTGGGGCCAGGTGTCCCCCTGGCCCTACCTGCGCCCCCCCCCCGGCTCCCCCCCAGGGCCCCCGGGCCCCCCCTTCCCGCCCCCCCCCCCGCCTTCCTGGCCCCTGAGGGAGCAGAGCCTCTCTGTCTTTGTCTCCTCCATGCTGCTTCCCTGCAGCAACCGCTGCCGCCGGGTCCTAGTGCCCCCCTGCTCCACTGCCATGGCAGACTGACTCTGAGCTTGCCCTTCCCCTTCAGACCCTCCAGCAGCACAGGGCATCCTCCCCACCCAGAGTCACTGCTCCTGCCCCATGCTGGGCAAGGAGGCAGCCCCATCCCTCACCCCCCAGTGAGGCTACAGTCAGGGGCAACAGCAGGAGAGTAGGCGCACGCAGCGCCCTCCGGCACCCACCATGGGGGAGCCGAGGGAGATTCCTGGACCTGAGAGGGGCCCTAGGAGCACATGCAGTGACAGTGGTGGGGGTGAGTGTGCTGCTGGGGGGGCAGGAAAGGGGGGCTCCTCCCCCAGAGCTTGCTGCTCCTGGCAGAGAAAGGGCTGGGGGGAGTCCTCCTCTCCGTCCCCTGTCCCGGAGCAGCCTGCCTGCACCCCAAACTCATCCCCAGCCCTGTCCCACCCCAGAGCCCACACCCCCAGTCAGATCTTTCACCCCCACCACATCCTCAACCCTCTACCCTAGCCCTGAGCCTCTTCAGCACCCCAAACACCTTATTCTCAGTCCCAGCCAGAGCCCTCAACCCCACACTCCTACTCTCGCCCTGAGCCCCCCCACACTCCAAACCCCTCATCTTCAGCCACACCCCTGCACCCCACCCCTCTGTACCCCCCCATCCCCCAACTCCCACCGGAGCCTGCACCCCAATCCCCTGCCCCAGTGTAGGGCCTGCACCCCAGACCTCCTCCCTCACCCAAACTTCCTTCCAGATCCTTGGGAGGTGGGGGGACGGAGTTTGGGGGGGCGGAGTTTGGGCAGGGGTGGGTTCTGGGCACCACCAAAATTTCTACAAAAATGCAACCCCTGCTGGCACAGAGTGGGATCTGAGGCACACACAGCAGTGGGTTGCATAAAATCATGACATTATTATGTATGTAAGGGCTATATTTAGGTAGGTTGTAGATGTTTCTAAAATGTTCCGTTTTTAATTTTTCTTCCACAGAAGTCTCTTCAGTTGGACTAATAGTAAGTAAGGCCCATGCCTTTACAGGTGTAGCCATTTGCAGAATAGCACTAATAATATTTTTTAAAACCTTAACCTTTCTAATCATTTTTCTGTTCATACATGGCACATACAGTTGTGTTGCAGGTCTTAGCAACATGTGTTTGGACTGATCTGCATAAATCAAAGACTCATGCCAATACAATCTGTAACACACACATACAGACACACACCATCATCTAGTTTCTTTGTGAAAATGATACATTGTGACCTGAAATCCATTAAGCACTCCTAGGATAATTCTTCTTAAAAGGTCTCATTAGAACAGAGCTGAAAGTGATTGTTGTTTGGATGTCATTATATAGAGCTGGGAGAATAATGGATATCTGGTTTATTGGCAATTTGAAAAAGTAAAAAAAAAAAGTTTTGTTTCGACAGAATTGGAATGTTTCATTTCAATTTTGATCATTTTTACATATTTATGTATTTTTTAAAAAAAATTAAAGATTTTGAAACAAAAATTAATTTCAAACCAAAAAATTGACACGTTTGATCCACATGAGGTATTTAGCTACATAACTGTTCTGCCTTTGTTTTCTGTGAACTTCAGCTTTAACCCTCTAAGGCATTCCACTGTTTATAGATGGACCTCCATTTTATTTGTGGTTTCATGTAGACTTATGAAGAAGGCACACGGTGTATTCACTCTTAAAGTCTTCACTTCTGTACTTTCTTGTTTTATGGTTCTTTGTAATATTTTTCCATTCACAAGAATCCTGATGGTGTGGTAGAAAAAACAACAAAGAGCTCAAAGAAACTGAATAAATCTCTCGATTATCAAGAAACACAAAGATAAAATGGCCACCTCTGGCAAATTTCCAGATTAGTGTAAAAGAGGAATAATTTGAGATATCTGTACAAATGCATAACAGCTCCATAGTTAAATTTGCCCTTCAACATAGTTTATAAATCTGTTAGTAGCCTATAGTTTAAAAATCTGCTCTGGGATTTTTCTGGTTGAAAGGCCCCATATAAATACAAGATCATTATCATGATACTATGACCATACTGTGTACAATATGTTTGACGATTTTTTACATTAAAATCATTAGTATGATGGATCAGAGTGTGTTATTAAACAGAACATTTGTTAACATTTTAAACAAGTTATGAGGTGGCATACTTAATAGAAACCAAAAACGCAGTTTTGAGATGAAAAAAGTGAACTAGCTTGAAAAAGCAGCTGCCTAATAGTAAAACATCTGCATGCTCATTCCTTTCCTCCCTCCCTCTAAGTCAATTACTTTTTGTTTTTGTATAACATCCAAGGAGGATCCCAAGATTAGTCTTGAGAGTAGAACACAGAGGAGTAAAATTAATGCTATTTTTCTATCTGGTGAGCACATTTTTACCCACTGGGATAAATTAGTTTTGTGTCACTTTCAAATCTCAAACAGTTTGTCAAGAGAATAAAATATCCATTAAAAAGATATTTTCAATGCTTATCAGAGGTGTCTCTGTGCCAAATACACAATATTCTGTGAAGTACAGCAATGTGCTGGTACTCCTTTGATCTTTTCAGTATTCTCCATCTTGGTTAGCAGCCAAAGATCATTTCACTGTCTCTGTACAGCTTACTAAGAACAGGGGGAAAATGAATGGGATTGAAATTTTGAGACTTATTCACATCTCACTTATACTGTTTCTACATTCGTGTAACTCTGATGTCTTCAGTGAAGCTACTCTTGATTCACATTGGTGGAAGCGACATCAAAATCAGGCTCTTTGTCTGCAGTTTTGACACAGATTAAATTAACTGTTCCTTGCTTAGAAAATAAGAGTCTGGGAAGATTTATTATTGTAATTGTTCACATGAAGTTGAGCTTTCTGAATGAAGCATGCCACAATTTAGTGTAGATATTTGTATGGCCAACTTTACCATGATATCTGAGCACTCACCCCATCTTTCATGTGTTTAGCTGCACAACCGCCATGTGAGGCAGGAAGTACAGTTAGCTAGCTTTTCACAGATGGAGTGCTGTGGCACAGAGACTGCCACTCCCCCGAGGTCACACAGGAAGTAGTCTGTAGCAGAACAGGGACTCACTCTCAGATAGAGTAACCAGCTGTCCTGATTTTATAGGGACAGTCCCGATATTTGGGGCTTTGTCTTATATAGGCACCTGTTACCCCTCACCCTGTCCTGATTTTTCACACTTGCTATCTGGTCACCCGACGTAGGCTAGTGCCCTAATGACTGGGCCATCCGTCCTCTTTCAGAAAGCCCCATGGTTCTTGATTTTGTTTTTGGGGGTAGGTTGGGGTGAAAAGGATTTTACTGTGGATTTGCAAATGAATTTAGAGTTAAGTCATCCGTTATTTGTATTACAGTAGCAAGTACAGGGCCCCACTGAAATTAGGCCCCATTGTGCTAGGCCTTGAACAGAAACAAAGTCCGAGCCAGGTCCTGCCCTGAAGAGCTTGTAATTTAAATAGACCAGACATGGGACGGGAGAGGAAACGGAGGCACAGATAGTAGAAATGCATAAAACGAATGAATAAAAAACAACTAGCTAAAAGTCAATTAATTTGAATAGAATCTTTACCTCTGATACTAACAACTTCTGAGATTAGTATAGCCGGTGTGTGTTACTCTTCAGCATTGACAATGAAACTAGATTAGATTGGTCAATTTCACTTTTATTCCACTTTTTTTGAGTCACTTTCTCTTCCTGGTCCTCATGCTCACATAATGCCTTTAGGGCAGCTCTACGGCCCCTTAGCTGGAGTGTGAGCCAGGATGTCATTTTTAATTAAGCTCTAATGTTTTTACACACTTATTTGTACGTTGCCTGGTCCAATGAGGCCCTAATTCCTATTTGGGGCCCTTAAGTGCTATCAGAAAAGACATAATGATGCCCCCAATACTGTGAGTGCTTTGTACGTGGAATCCCCAATGGCCTGAATTCTCATGTCTGCGAAGGCAGCATAAAGTGACCTCAATGTGGTCGTAAATTACACCCATATTAAGGCCCTTTTACACAGTTAGAATGGTATAAAGGGCCCTTAGTGTAAATTGGACCCTCAAAAAAGGGCCTTCAAAATTACTTTAAATTGTTGCAGTAGATCAGTGTTAAGTAATGCCAATACTTTGTGCTGATTCTGGGCATGTGCTCCATATCTGGAACTCCTTTTGACATTGAATACAGTTCCAGTGTGGGGTGCATACTAGAAACTCTCCCATTAGCTAGTTGTATTTCAAAGCATATGTGTGTGTACATGTGTCTTGGTACTGAATTGGAGCTGGTAGCAAAGAATTCTCCCTCAACTCGCCCCTATTTTTGTTTGTAAAGAGTCTTTGTATAGCCTTCCCTCACAGTAATAGAGGTTACATCTGGTTATACTAAGGTGACGGTTCTACAGCTGCAGGTATCACTGGCAGCCAAGCAGTTAGCTCTGTAAGTTATCCACTGCAGATGGCGAATGTGAATGATCAGTTGCCTGCCTCTGGTAAGCTGTATTTTTTTCCCCTCCAGGACTAGTTCCAAACTCCCTTAGCCTGTTTTGAATTTCTCTCATGATGCCATTTTCATCTCCGTGCATGATCAATAAATTACAAATACCTTTTAATACATGTATCACAATATCTGACCAGGAAAAATATTTATGATGCAACACTGCATACTGTAGCAACATAAGAAAATGGTTCCAGTCCTGCAGAAAATGGGCCTGTTTCTCCTGTGCCTTGCACCTTGTGTAGCAAGTGCAAGTTCCATCACTGGTGTGGTACCTGATTCTCATCTACACTAAGGCTCTTTTCAGAGTTTTATCACTGCTGTTTAGCATTATACTCTATGTGCATTAAGAACATATGCATCAAATTATTTTTGTTTAGGCCTAGGCCCACAATGTCTTGGTGCATGGCCCAAGTAAACAGGGGTGCTTGGGGAAGAAGTGAACTCATTTTGCCAAATTTTGAATCCACTAAACTATGGTCAGATAAAACATAAGGGTTTCTCTGCTGGTTTCTGACTAGAGGAGACTGTGGCAAAAGGAGTAGAGTAGAGAATTCCAGTGATGAATAGGAAAGGGAGATAGTGGAACAGAATGAAAAATAAATATGGAACAGTAAAAACTGTCATTCCCTGTACATTTACAGGGAACCTCCCAAAAACCAAGGCTAGCGCACACATAGAGTTTTTACTGAGTTCGTACCCAATGGGAGTTTTGAAATGTAATAAAAGTTTTGTCTGAAAGTGACTGGGTAAAAAATATGTAAGGACCTGGAACTGACCAAGGGAGAATTGATTCTCTTGTATGATCTTTCCAATGGCTGGCCTAAGAAAAAATGCAGTGGAATGAATTTTCTTTGAAATGCCATGTTCAGTGTTCATAGACTCATAGACTCATAGACTCATAGACATTAAGGTCAGAAGGGACCATTATGATCATCTGGTCTGACCCCCTGCATGCTGCAGGCCGCAAGACCCTTCCCTGTACTCTACCGTTGAAGTCCCCAGTCCTGTGTTTTAGTGACTTCAATCGGCTGAGACCCTCCTGCTAGTGATCCCTGCCCCATGCTGCGGAGGAAGGCGAAAAACCTCCAGAGGCTCGGCCAATCTACCCTGGAGGAAAATTCCTTCCCGACCCCAAATATGGCGATCAGTAATACCCCGAGCATATAGGCAAGAGTCTCTAGCCTGACCCTTGTTGGCCATTATGTTGTTCATGTACCATTGCTTGGTTTTCCTTGACTACTATGTTTTATCATTAAACCATTCCCTCCATAAACTTATCCAACTTAATCTTAAAACCAGACAGGTCCGTCGCCCCCACCGTTTCCCTCGGAAGGCCGTTCCAATATTTCACCCCTCTGATGGTCAGAAACCTTCGTCTAATTTCTAGCCTAAACTTCCCCCCGGCCAGTTTGTATCCATTCGTTCTCGTGTCCACATTAGTACTAAACTGGAATAATTCCTCTCCCTCCCTTGTATTAACCCCTCTGATATATTTAAAGATAGCAATCATATCCCCCCTCAGCCTTCGCTTTGTCAGACTAAACAACCCAAGCTCCTCTAATCTCTTTTCATACGACAGGTTTTCCATTCCTCTGATCATCTTAGTCGCCCTTCTCTGCACCCGTTCCAGTTTGAGTTCATCTTTTTTAAACATTGGAGACCAGAACTGCACACAGTACTCCAAATGAGGTCTCACCAGTGCCTTATACAACGGAAGCAGGACCTCCCTATCTCTACTAGATATACCTCGCCTAATACATCCCAAGACCGCATTGGCTTTTTTCACCGCCACGTCACATTGCCGACTCATAGTCATCCTGCGGTCCACAAGGACCCCTAGGTCCTTCTCCTCTTCCGTTACTTCTAACCAATGCGTCCCCATCTTGTAACTAAAATTGTTATTATTCGTCCCCAAGTGCATAACCTTACACTTTTTACTATTAAATTTCATCCTATTTCTAATACTCCAATTCACAAGCTCATTCAAGTCTCCCTGCAGAGTATCCCTATCCTCCTCCGAGTTTGCAACTCCTCCCACCTTCGTATCATCCGCAAACTTTATCAGCCCACTCTTGCAATCTGTCCCGAGGTCAGTTATAAATAGATTAAATAAGATGGGTCCCAAAACCGAACCTTGAGGCACTCCACTAGTAACCTCCCTCCAACCCGACAATTCACCCTTTAATACGACCCGCTGCATTCTCCCCATTAACCAATTCCCTATCCACCTCTGGATTTTCATATCGATCCCCATGTTTTTCATTTTAACCAATAGTTCCTCATGGGGTACTGTATCAAACGCTTTACTGAAATCCAGGTAAATTAGGTCCACCGCATTTCCCTTATCTAATAAGTCCGTTACTTTCTCAAAGAAGGAGATCAGATTCGTTTGGCACGATCTGCCCTTCGTAAAACCATGCTGTAATTTATCGCATTTGCCATTAACCTCAAGGTCCTCAACTAGTTTCTCTTTCAGAATCTTCTCCAGCACCTTGCACACTACTGATGTTAAACTAACAGGCCTATAGTTACCCGGGTCACTTTTTTTCCCTTTCTTGAAAATAGGAACCACATTGGCTATTCTCCAGTCTAACGGGACTACCCCCGAGTTTACAGATTCATTAAATATAGTCGCTAATGGGCCTGCTATTTCCCGCGCCAATTCCTTCAATATTCTCGGATGAAGATCGTCCGGTCCACCCGACTTAGTCCCATTAAGGCGTTCTAGTTTTGTTTCTACCTCGGATGCGGTAATCCCCCATCCCGTATGCCCCTCTGTAACGGTGCTAGTATCCCTAATACCTTCATTGGCCTCATTAAACACCGATGCAAAATATTCATTGAGATATTGCGCCATGCCTAGATTATCTTTAATCTCCTCTCCGGCTATAGTCTTCAGCGGTCCCACTTCTTCTTTCTTTGCTTTCTTCCTTTCATAGAGGTTTGTTGCTTTGCCTCAGAATTTCTGAAATGAAACCTATTTTAAAGAAGGACAAAAGAGATTTTGCATCTCTCCTGCATGAGCATCAATTGCATTGTCAACATGCAACAGATGCATACCACATGTAGTAACATGATTTAGTACTCAGCAATAAGTTTTATTATTATACAATAGCAAGATGAATAAGGTGGGTATCACAAAGGCAAGTGAAATAAACTCAAATGAGATGAGTGTAGTGATGAATGGAGAATGACAGTGGTGCAGATGCATCCAAAAAACTTTATGTTGCCTGCAACAGAAATAGGGAAATGTATACTAGACTCTGCCCTTTGTGTGTGAGGCTCTGGTTCTGGACAGGGATTCCTGACATACATTCCTGCCAGATATGTTCAATATTTAACCCATGTGATGTTGTGCAGTCTACATGGTTTTATAAAAACATGATAATAAGTGAATATAATGTAACTGGGATAGTTTTAGAAAAATATGGTAAAAAGTGAATATAATGTAACTGGGATATGCTTCATGCAAAAGGTCTCTTGTAAGGTATCATTACAAAGCTTATAATCTACTGGGTGTGATCATCCAATTTGTATAAATGTACCATTCTTGTATCTAAAACTAGAAATATAAAATATAACTCTGAGGGCCTATTGTAATTATGTAAAGTGTGGGCCATTAATGATGGTTTGGAATCTTGATGACTCCCATTAACCAGGACCATTGTCTGCAGATGGCTTTGTTTACCTGTGAGTCTTCCTGTATATGTGTGTGTTGGCAAGTGAGTAATGAAGTCTTGCAGTGACATGTGATCATGTCACCTGAACTGGAATCCATCTTTAACCTGGTGCTTTTCTAGTGTGTGTGTGTGTGTGTGGGGGGGGGGGGGGGGGGGGGTGTGTGGAAACCCAGACGGACAAAGGGTTCCCGCCTTATGCAAAAGATATATAAAGGGGTGGAAGAGAACAAGGTGAGAGAGGAGCCATCATGAAGAATCCCCTAGCTATCACCTGAGCTGGAACAAGAGCTGTACCAGGGGAAAGAATTGTGCCCAGGCCTGGAAGGTGTCCAGCCTGAGAAAAAACTTACTGAAGCATCTCTGAGGGTGAGATTATCTGTATTCAGTTTGATTAGACATAGATTTGCGCATTTTATTTTATTTTGCTTGGTGACTTACTTTGTTCTGTCAGTTACTACTTGGAACCACTTAAATCCTATTTTCTGTATTTAATAAAATCACTTTTTATTTAGTAATTTACTCAGAGTGTGTATTAATACCTGAGGGAGCAAACAACTGTCCATATCTCTCTATCAGTGTTATAGAGGGCGAACAATTTCTGGGTTTGCCCTGCATAAGCTTTATGCAGGGTAAAACGGATTTATTTGGGTTTAGACCCCATTGGGAGTTGGGCATCTGAGTGCTAGAGACAAGCACACTTCTGTGAGCTGTTTTCAGGTAAACTTGCAGCTTTGGGGCAAGTGATTCAGAGCCTGGGTCCATGTTGGAGCAGATGGGAGAGTCTGGCTCAGCAAGACAGGGTGCTGGAGGCCTGAGCTGGCAGGGAAAACAGGAACAGGGGTAGTCTTGGCACATCAGGTGGCAGCTCCCAAGGGGGTTTCTGTGATCCAACCCGTCACAACCCATACATATTACCATATCTATTTAAACGTTTTTGCATCTTTCAGGAGCCTACTTTTTGCTTTTCAGTCTAGCAGGGCTTCCTAATTACTTTAGTGGGCATAACCCATTGTTGGGTTTTTAATTCTCACAAGAACAAACATGCACTTTTAGTTTGAATTACTTTTCTTTCAGATTAAGGAGAAAGTGAAAATAAGGGCTGGTCTACACTTAGTCCGGACTTCGGACTAAGGTACGCAAATTCAGCTACGTTAATAACGTAGCTGAATTCGAAGTACCTTAGTCCGGACTTACCGCGGTCCAGACGCGGCCGGAAGTCTCCCCCCGTCGACGCCGCGTACTCCTCTCGGCGAGCTGGAGTACCGGCGTCGATTGTGAGCACTTCCGGGATCGATCCGGGATCGATTTATCGCGTCTTAACCAGACGCGATAAATCGATCCCAGAACATCGATGGCGTGCCTCCGGACCAGCCGGTAAGTGTAGACTAGGCCTAAGAAAAAACAAATGTAAATTCTCATCAAGAGAGCACATTAGGCCAAATTCTGCCCTCCAAAGTATACTCAGTTTCCATTGCCTTTAATGGGAATTCCACCTGGGTAACTGCACTAGCTGAGAATTTCATCCAGTGTGTATGTGATTCCCTCTATAAGCAGCCATTTTGAATTGAAACAACTGTCCAAAATGAAGGCCTTGATAAATCAGCTGCTTTTTCCAAAGTGCTGACTATGGGAACTCTGCTCAGTGTGTCAATGGCTACACTGCATCTGAAGAAGTGAGGTTCTTACCCACGAAAGCTTATGCTCCCAGTACTTCTGTTAGTCTCAAAGGTGCCACAGGACCCTCTGTTGCTTTTTACAGATTCAGACTAACACGGCTACCCCTCTGATACAATGTCTACACAGATAGTGGATACTGACTCCTGTCATGTGACAAAGCTATCAACCTTTGGCAACTCTGGCTCATGTCAGGTGACTAAGGTTAGTAAATAAAATTTTGTCTTTTACCAGCACTCTTTTGTGTCACACTTTTCTTACACTCAAGATCTCTGAAAAATCAGGCCACGTATTTAGATGTCCAAGTATGGATTTATTTGCATAATTTAGAGCCCCCAGCTCTGAAAACATGAAAAGTATGTATGCATAACATAAACAATGTCAGATTTCTGGATTGGACTAAATGAGTAGAGTGTTTCTTTAAGCAAAAAAGCAAAACCTTCATTAGGTCTTGCATTAGCGAGTGTTCTTATGTTTTATATTCAATCCAGTGTACTAACATATAACAACCATACCAGATGGAAGAAAATATCACTTCTGGGGTCATAGAGGGGGTATGTAAAATTCTGCCAAATTAGAAGGAGAAATCCACAGGGGCACAAGAGCTCATTAATATATGCCCTAATCCCCTTGCGGATGATTGTGGTTTGGACCTGTAGAAACAGAAATGAAAAAAGGCTTCCCTAAGCTGACCAACTTTAGTGCTGAATAGCCAGTATCCACGGGCTTACAGGGAATGAAAAGCCCTTGAATTGATACATATGTATGTCCTACTGAACAGCTGCCTACAGTAGACGCCTATCCTAAATTAACACGTCTCAGATTATGATGTGAACGTCAATAGAAAACACATACCTAGCCAAAAGCCAACATAGTTTAGAAAATATAACACTTTATATACATCACATTTAAAAACTGTTTTTGTTCAGGAATGAGTGAGGGGAGGCAGGAATACCATAGACCATTTTATTTTGCCTCAGGGATAGAGTTGTGAGAAAATAGAGTTTATGCCATGCTTTGGCTAATCTACCCAAATATAGCATCTGTAACTCCTTTATATGATGTTTAGTATTATGACAGGAATATTTTACCATTTTTCTGTTGTTATAACAATACCAGACTGTTCTACAACATGCTCTAACTTTTGGTTACCATTTCTCTATATATTCATTTTAGAAGTAGAATCAGATGATTCTTCATTTCAGTTATTTAGAAAAATATTAGTGAATGAGACTTGATGCCTTCTACCATCCTTCCCACCATGGGTTTGTTTTCCTTTGGTTGTTTATTCACAAAGAACAGCTTCAGAATTTTGTAAGACGCATTGCTGGAGACTAGGGTGACCAGACAGCAAATGTGAAAAATTGGGACAGGGGATGGGGGGAAAAGACCCCAAAATCATGACTGTCCCTATAAAATCGGGACATCTGGTCATGCTACTGGAGACACACATTGCATTAATGGCAAAACACGAATTTTTACCATCATCAGCTGGCTGAGAGATGGGCTCTGGGCACTTCTTTACTGTGATCCATGTATTGATCACCTCTAGGTTAGACTAATGCAACTCCCTTTTACATGTGATATGACCATCACCCTAAAGCTACACACAAGCAGCAGCATGAAACAACATATAATGACCACAGGCAGGCCTGAGCACATGACAGCACAGCAGTACTTTGTGAATTCCACTAGCAGCCTGTCCCTTTTCAAAGGTAGAAGTCTCTAGCCTTCATGTACAAGGACTTCAGTAGGCTATCTCAAAGGCCACCTATCTCTCCACACACCCCAAAACAACTTACGTTCCACAAAGATGCTACAGAACAACTGGCCCAGGCTGTCAGGTACTGAGGGCAGATGATTCTTAGCAGAGACACCCTGCTCTGGAATGCTTTATCACAGTAGATCAGAGGCCATAACCTGAAGAAATTCTGTTCTTGCTACCCTCAGTTCCCTTTATAGCTATTCAATCTGAAAATATGATCTTCCCGTCAGTCTTACTGGAACAGTTTGGACAATTGGACTGTTGATTGTTTTATGACACTAGACCAACAGAAGCACCAAGTGAGGCAATTCTTTCGCCCTGAGACCTGAAACATTTCAGAAATGTTTCCTAAACATTAACAGGAACCAGGAGGTATTTTGATATACTTATAAATTTCACTCATTTATAAGAAATACGAAACTTATTGGTTTATTACGCCAACAGGAATTACAGATTGTATTATAAAAATCAAAGGCCAAAATAGTTCAGATAACTTGAGCTATAATTAAGACTTCCATGTATTTTACAAGATTCTAGAGAGAGAAATATTGTAAAACCTATAGACCTTGTTCATTAAAATGCTGCTTATGTAATCAACTCACATTTTTCAGTGTTTTTATGGGCATCCTGGAGTATCTACATTCAATACATATTGGAAAAAATCAGCTTTATATATATAGCATTTAGGACTGTGGATCCACAAAAGTAAATCAGATACGGTTACTAGAAAATAGGTCTGTTTTTACACCTATTTATGTATTTCACAGTAGCACCCAAAATTAATGTACACGTTTAACCTTGTTCATGTGAACAGTCCATTGAAATCAGTGAAGCTACTCAAAGGTTTAAAGTGAAGGCATGTGAGTAAGTGTTTGCAGGACTGATACTCTAGTTTGTACAGCACTTTGGGATCCTCTAGACCAGGGATTGGAAACCTTTGGCATGCGGCCCATCAGGGAAATCTGCTGGCGGGCCGGGCCGGTTTGTTTACCTGCAGCGTCTGGGGATTCCACCGATCGCAGCTCCCACTGGCCGCGGTTCACCATTCCAGGCCAATGGGGGCTCAGGAAGCGGCGTGGGCCAAGGGATGTGCTGTCCGCCACTTCCCGCAGCCCCCATTAGCCTGGAATGGCAAATCCCGGCCAATGGGAGGTGCAATCGGCCGAACCTGCGGATGTCGCAGATAAACAAACTGTTCCGGCCTGCGAGCGGATTTCCCTGACGGGCCACGTGCCAAAGGTTGCCGAACCCTGCTCTAGACTGAAGGGTCTATATAAACAATTAATTATTACTACTACTGTTCCTGCAGGGATTAGTTTGTGAGGAACGAGTAACTACAAAGGAAAAGATTGGTCAAATGACACTAAGACCCCAAACTTGCAAGGTTCTGCATGCATGCTAACAGAACCCTGCACCTTTGAGGAGCCCCAGTGAATTTACCGAAGTTCCATACAGACACAGAGGTCTGCCTGAATGGAGAACCTGGCAGAATCATAGACTAATAGGTACTGCCCCACTTGTGATGTTTAGTTTTGTGATGCCATATATTGCACTGGGCAAAATTTTGCCATAGACATTTTCTCTAGTAAGTCTACTTTAGTGCTAAAAACCTTCCCTTGAATGATGCGAAAAGTAGATTCATCAACTACCACATACCTCGCTGCAACAGGGGATGCTTTATTTATGCATTAAGGTTCAAAGGAGACATTTTGATGCTGCTATTGCAGCAGGAACTGCTGCAGATACTACTTTCCAGTAGGCCCAGATAGCCGTGGACTGGAAAAATTATAACCTATAAATGGAAAATTGAAATATATTGAAATCATACCAGGGAGTCAGAGGAACATGTCTCCTGGAATGGCTCCTGTGTTGGCAGAAATGACTGGGCAATGATCCCAGCAGCATATTAATCTCTAATCATAAAACTAGTACAGGAAGGTCATTTAGTTCCTAGGAAGATAAAACAGGTTTAATGAACTAAAGTTTGGTGGTCACAAATGGATTATACTCTTCCCAGTTTTGTTCAGCACTGTCTACCCAGTATGCCTAGTGAAAATAAACATTTAAGGGTGAAATTCATTCCTGTGCACAAGGTCTGTGCACTATTTACATCCCACTAAGACCTGAGGGGCGAAAACAGTGGGGCCTAGGTCTTGTGCAGACCTTCTGAACAGTGGTGAATTTCACCCTAAGGGGATGCCTACACTGCAGTAAAACTCCGGTGGCTGGGCTGTGTCAGCTGACTCGGGCTTGTGGGCCTTGGGCTGCAGGGCTATGGAATTGCAACGTAGACATTTAGGTGTGGGCTGGAGCCAGGGCTCTGGGACCTTCCCTTCTCATGGGGTCCCATGCCCCAGGCTCCAGCCTGAGCCCGAACGTCTACACTGCAATTTCATAGCCCCGCAACCCAAGGCCCGCGAGCCTGAGGTAGCCGACACAGGCCAGCTGTGGGTGTTTTATTGCATTGTAGACATAGCCTAAGTGCTCTAATGTGGTAACCATCATGCTGTGTTTGCGGAACTGAAATTCTGGAACTGGAATTCCCCAGCATGCAGTGAGAGTGACTTGCTGCTAACCCCTCTGTGATGTGGCAGGAGATGGAGAGTTGGCCTTGCCTCCTCCCTGACTCATTTGGAGCAACTTGTGGGGTGGGGATGTTTGCACAGAATGGCCCCTGCACTTAGGAGCAGGGACCGTGATTATGGATGGTCCTGCCTCGGAAGCACAAGGTGAGGAAGGCTCCTCATGCCCTTCCCCATTGCGCACTTATGCAGGGGTTGGCCACAGTCTGGCTCTACATTTAGAAGAGTCTTCATTGTGACTAGGCCTAGGTGCCGATAACATAACTAGGCCAAAACTCCAGCTCAGGTGGGACCAAACCTCTCCTTGAGGGGCTAGTAATGCATAACCCTAAATAATACCTTATAGTGAAAACAACATATGTGGCATCTAGCCAATTTCAAAACATTTTTTATCATTTATTTATTAAATCATGCATTTCACCTGTGAGGCAGATAAATATTATTGTCTCAGTGTTACCGATGAGGAAACTGAAGCAGAGAGCTAAAACGTTAGATCCTCAAGGGGGCTTTTAGGTTCCCTGCCACCTACTAGGATTTTCAAGTGCATTGGGAGAGTTAAGCACTTAAAAAAGGGATTCACTGATGCCAGCGCGCTGAGTGGGGAGCCACCTAAGCTAGCCAGCATCACGGGCAAAGGAGTTCCTAAAGGAATGGAAAGAGATGCTGGCGGTGTAAGCACTGGACTGGGAGTCAGGAAATAAGGAATCTCTTTAGACCTTGCTAGCTTTTCCTCGCTGAGTCATTTAACTTCTCAGGCTCCCTCTTTCCAATGTATGAGATGGCAAGAGTGACAGTAGTTTATTTCACAGAGGTGTTGTAAGACCTAATTGATAAATATGTGTATAGCACTGTGAGTCTTGGATGGACGGTACTGCAGATATGCAAAGTGTTGTTATCGTATCTTCCATTTTCTTCTTCACTGATTTTATAGTCAAAAACCCTCTGTCAATGGAAACCATTCGTGGGCAAATCTTTTAGAATTCCAGAACTCATTGTAATCACTCATGGTTTCTCTGCTTTAGTCTCCAACGACACGTGATGTGAACCTAGACATATTTCTGTCTTTCTTCCATGCCTGACCACCTGCTGTTGAGTCTGCTCCTGCTATTTTCTCCTGCACCCCCCCCCAATAAGTGCCCTCCATTGGTCCTTACCTTATACCTTCTTTCAGCATTCTCTATCCTCCTCCTGCAGTTTATTTTTCATTTCCTTTTCCCCTTTCCTCTTTGCAAATCTCCTCAGTCCTCCCCTATAAACTCCTGCCTATTTCCTGGTCTCCTCATTCCAGTCCCACCAGAGCCTGGACATGAGTTCAGGGGTGGGAGCTGCTGCTGCTCACATGTCTCAGCTGTACCTGTGAGCAGACATGATGTCCATTACCATACGGTTCAGCTAAGAGGCACTGGGTCATCCAGGGAGCTAAGCAGTGGTGAGCTGGAGCCGATTTGCACTGGTTCGCAAGAACCGGTTGTTAAATTTAGAAGCTGGTGTTGAACCAGTTGTTAAAGGGGCGGCGGATGGGCAAACTCCGGTCCGTGGGCCCAGGGCCGGCTCCAGGGTTTTGGCCGCCCCAAGCAGACAAAAAAAAAAAAAAGCTGCGATCGTAATCTGCAGCGTCAATTTGGCGGGAGGTCCTTTGCTCCGAGCGGGAGTGAGGGACCATCCCCCGAATTGCTGCCGAATAGCTGGACCTGCCGCCCCTCTCCGTAGTGGCTGCCCCAAGCACCTGCTAGACAAGCTGGTGCCTGGAGCCAGCCCTGCGCGGGCCACATCTGGCCCGCGGGACCGTCCTGTCTGGCCCCCCTGAGCTCCCAGATGGGGAGGCTCCCCTGGCCCCTCCCCGCTTCTCCCTCCTCGCAGAGCCCCAGCGCGCCACGCTGCTGGCACCAGCACTCTGGGCAGCTCTGCAGCTCCTTCTGCTTTGAGTAGCATGGTAAGGGGGCCGGGGCTGGGAGGAGGGATTGGATAAGGGGCAGGGAGTGGTTGGAGGGGGCGGAGGTTCTGGGGGGCGGTCAGGGGACAGGGAACGGGGGGTTGGGTAGGCGTGGGAGTTCCGGGGGGGGGGTCTGTCGGGGTGGTGGTGGATGGGGTCGGGGCAGTCAGGGGACAGGGAACGGGGCGAGTTGGGTAGGGGGTGAGGTTCTGGGGGGCAGTTAGGGTGGGGGGTCTCGGGAGGGGGTGGTCAGGGGACAAGGAGAGGTGGGGTTGATGGGTTGTGGGTTGTGGGTTCTGAGGGGGGCAGGAAGTGGGTTGGGGTCAGATGGGTGGGGGCGGGGGAGACAGGCACGTGGGGCTTATACTCACCGCGCGGTTCCCTACCGGGTCTTCGGTGGCATTTCAGTGGCGGGGGGGGGGTCTTCACTCGCTCTGGGTGAAGGACCCACCACCAAAATGTCACCAAAAACCCGGAGCGAGTGAAGGCCCCCCTCGCCCAAGTGCCACCGAGGACCCAGTTGGGAACCGATTATTAGGATTTTGGGAGCTCATCACTGGAGCTAAGGAAGCAGAAGAGAGGCAGCCGCTGGATGTGCTGTTTTGTGAAGCACATACCATGTTGCAATGGGAATAGGCATCATAGACAGGGGAACCCCATGGCAACCAAAAATCCCAGGGTTTAAATGCTACTGGGGAAAACTCTCAGTTTCAATAAAATTGGCTGGGACTGGCTACCAAGGCTACATCGCCTCTAATCTAGAACTTTGCTGTCCTTAAAGTGAGGGATGCTTGCCTCTCCCACCTATGTCTCCTCCTGTGACTCACACTCACTTCAGAGTTAGATGAAAGGGTTTTCAAGAGTCTGTTTTCATTTGCCCCATATTATGGGAGCCATCAGACAAAGAGCCAAGACAGGAAGCTGATGTCCTTTTCAAAAGATGGAAGAAAAGTAATGGGGGAAGGGGAGGGAAGCCAAAGGTAGTTCTGAAATAAATCCTTAACTTCTAAACTGCAGAGCCAGGGTCTTAGGTATTGTTAATGAACCATTAGCCCTGCCCTAATCACAACATCTTTTTCTTTTGTTCTCACACCCTACTGCTTTCTCTCAGCTTGGACTTTCAGAAGTGACAGCACCCCTCATGAGCAAAATCTGTTGAAAAAAAGGAGCATAGCTCATGCTGGTTATAATGGACACATCTGTGCTTTCAGTGTTTGTCCATCATACCCAGTGTTTGCTTTAAGCAGCATGGTGGAGAGTATGTAACAGCGTGTGTATGTGTGTGTGTGGGAGCAGGGGTAAGGAGGCAGTGAGAACGCAGAGACTACTTAAAACACCACTAAGTCATTTTGTTTCTCAGTACTGAATTTATTGCAATTCACTTTGTAGTCAGATGAATGGACTATATATATAATTAAAGACATTTTACTCCAGATTGTTTTTACTACAACATAAATCTGCTGACTGTTTGCTGAGGATTTTGGACAGCAAGAACACAAGCAACCCTTGGTGTGACTTGATCTTCTATTGAAATCCGTACAACTTTGCCGTCAGTGTCCACCATTTAGCTAAAGAACAAACGCATAAAGACTAAAATTCCCACTGGTTTCATGATCTTGTTTTTTGTCTGTGCCAATTCCTCCCTCCCAGCTCTCCCCCATCAAAGGATCAGCAACTCCTAGTAAATGTTTGGAACTTGTTTGAAATAACAATGTCCATTCTTCCCTAGAACATTTCTAGAGATGGTGGGCCCGATTCAGCTCTCACTTGGGGCACCTCTACACTGGAATAAAAACCCATGGCAGGGCAGCGGCTGGCCCAGGGCAGCTGACTCAGGTTCGTGGAGCTGAGTCAGTTGGGTTAAAAATTACAGGGCAGACATTCAGGCTCGGGCTGGAGGCCGGGATCTGAAACCTCACAAGGAGGTGGGTCTCACAGCCCCGGCTTCAGATGCCTACACTGCTATTTTTAGTCCGACCATCCTGAAAGCTCCAGTCAATTGATCTACGCTCTGAGACTCGGTGCTGCAGGTTTTGTCCTGCAGTGTAGATGTGCCTCTGGCTTTGATTCTGCAATGAGGTCTACCTGGGTGAGTCCTTGGGACTCCACCTGAGTCCACCAGTAGGAATATCTGAGCAGGACTGGAGCCTTACACAAGTGTAACTCCATTAACTCCTGACACACTGCTGTAACTCAGTGCTTACACTTAAGCTTTGTCTACACTACAGAGTTTTGTCAACAAAAGTTATGTCGACATACTGCCACTGCTTTAATTAAACTGCTGTTGCTTGTCCACACTATGCTCCTTGTGTCAGCAGAGCACATCCACACTAGCAGCTCTTTCATCGACACAGAGAGCAGTGCACTGTGGGTAGCTATCCCTCTGTGCAACTGGCTGAACAGCGCTTTGGGACGGGTTTGCAATGCCTCATGGGGTAGGTACAGTGTCACATGACGCAGGTTTCTCAAGTCCCTCATTCCATGGGCATCCTACTAGATCGCCAGCCGCTTTTCAACTGAAGTGTGTGTGTGTATGGGGGGGGAGAGAATGTGTGACAGGGAGTGTGTGTGTGTGTGTGAAAGACAGAGACAGAGTATGCATTGGGGGAGTGTGTATCACATCAGCCCCTGCCTCCCTCCCTGGATCTGCACAGCACAGCAGTCCCTCTGCCGTCCCTCCCACCCACCACAGCAGCAGCCTGTCTGCCACTGTGTTCCTAGTGCAGGAGAGAGCAGGATTCCACATTAATGATTTGCTCTTTGCTGCTGGAGCAGAGCAGCACGCTCAGTTGTCAGAACTTCTCAGAGCTTTGAAAGGGGAGGGATGCATGCCTGCAGGGCAACCGAGCTCAAAACGGTGAGCAGAGAGGTCACGGTGGGCATTGTGGGATACTGGGGGAGGCCAGTTATGGCAACAGTATGGCAGCGTCTACACTGACACTTTGTTGATTGAACTTTGCCACAGAAAGCGTTATGCCTTTCATCAAGGTGGTTTTATTTTGTCAGTAAAGCAGGAGAGTTTTGCCGAGAAAAGTAACATTGTAATGTGTATATCTCTACTGTCTTGTCGGCAAAAGCTGCTTTTTGCTGACAAAACTGTGTAGTATAGACAAGGCCTTACACTGCTGTAATAGCTGACCTAATTAATTCCCTGCCATTGCAAGGCCTCAGGCGTTGGTGGCACTTTGGTCTCTCCTGTTGTCTAGCCTGTGATATACAGGAGGTCAGGCTAGATGATCTAATGGTCCCTTTTTGCCTTAGGGCTTGTCTTCACATACAGCGCTACAATGGTGAAGCTGTGCCGCTGTAGCGCTTTAGTGAAGACATTCCTATGCCTATGGGAGAGCTTCTCTCGTTGGTGTAGTTAATCCACATTGTAGTTGTAGTGTAGGTGTAGATATAGTTAAGCTCGCACATCAATATAATGCTGTCTACATGGGGGGGGTTAGGTCGGTATAACTACGTTGCTCAGGGATGTGGATTTTTCATACCCCTGAGTGACGTAGTTATACCCATATAGGTCTGTAGTGTAACACTGGCCTTAGATGCTATGAAACTAAGGGCTTGTCTACATGAACATTTCATTTGTGCCCAAATGGGGTGTGAATCTACCCCACCCTAGTTTGCCATAGACTGTCCCTGTGGACCCTGCTGATGTGCATTAGTAGTTCATTAGTGTGCTTTGATATAGTCCTCTTTGAAACAGGACTAATTAAAGTGCATTAAGAAAGTGCCAATGTGCACCAGCAGAGTCCACGAGGACGGTTAGTCTGTGGCAAGCTAGTGTGGGGTAGAATCACCACTCGAGCTTGCTGCAAATTAATTGTTCATGTAGACAAGCCCTCAGAGTAGAATCAGGCCCTGTTAGCCTACAGGCCCCTTTCCTAAAACCGATTGCCTATTATCTTTGCAGCTGTAGATCAAATTATCTCTGTAATCCCATTCAGGTAAAGGTATGGTGCATTGAACTCTTTTCTTTCACTTTTCCCGCTCTTTCATTTAAATAGAAACAGTTTTTTTTTTTCAGCCCTCTCAAATATTTTGGTCATCATTCTCTGTTGTCCTGAACTTCTGTATCAGAATGGCAGGATTTTACACCCATTCTGCAGTCACTTTGCACTGATGTAAATGACTATATCAAATGCAGGGCAATGGAGCATTAGGCCTATAGTTAAGGCTCAATTTAGTCATGGATATTTTTAATAAAAGTCATGGATAGGTCACGGGCAATAAAAATAAATTCATGGCTCGTGACCTGTCCATGACTTATATTAAAAATACCCGTGACTAAATCTTGGAGGGGTTGTGGGGGGGCTTCTGCTGGGGGTGGCACCCGGGCCCGGGGGGGCTCTGGGTCAGTGGCACCAGCTGCTGGGGACCGCAGACCGCGGCTGATCCAGCCGGCTACCTGGGGACTGCTGCCTGGGGATCACAGACCGCAGCTGCTCCGGCTGACCCGGGACCGCTGCCGGGGACTGCCTGAAGAGCAGCTGGTGTGGCTGTCCCTGGTACCACCTGAGCAGAAGACTGGTCACTGCAGAAGTCCTGGAGGTTGTGGAAATTCATGGAATCCATGACTTCTGCGACAGACACAGAGCCCTACGTAGAGTATGAGAACAAAGTCTTGTATGCACCCTCTGACAATCACTCATGGCGAGTCTACACTAGAAGTACTACAGTGTAACAGCTGCACCGATGAAGCTGCGTCACTGTAATGCGTCTGGTGAAGATTCTCTAAGCTGATGGGACAGACCTCTCTTATCGACTTAATTATTCCACCTCTGCAAGAGGCGGTAGCTATGTTGGCAGGAAAAGCTCTCTGGCTGACATAGCACTGTCTATACTGGCACTTAGGTTGGTGTAACTTTCATTCCTCAGGGGTGTGCATTATTCACATCCCTGAGTAACGTAAGTTATACTGAAGTATGTGGTAGTGTAGACAAGCCCTCAGTCAATCTATACGGTTTCAGTGGTTTCTTATGTCACTGTATTCCTGCAAATTTTTCTAATTTCCCCCCACAAAAGTTCACTTTCCCAATATGAATGAATAGTGTCGTGTTATTAACTCTATGAATATCAAATGAATTTTTCTCTTTGACAAATATCCTCGAGTTGACATATAAAATGTCGACTAACTAAAATTGCAAACACAAACATTGCCTCTTATGTATTTACTTTCATTCATTGAACCAAGCAGGATAAATGTGGAGTGACATTAAAACCAGAATAGTACACTTTTTGTAATTTACTGCTCATAAATGATGATGATAACTTGAGGAGCAATGACAACTCTAGTTAAAGTTGCATAACTGTTTCCATTCCAACTCTCTGCTTTCAATTGCCCATAATTTTCTCAAATTTTCACCATTCATTCTAAAAGTTCACACATTCAGTTTCTGCCTGAAGGTGAATTTTGTGGGAAAGTTTATGCAAGTATGATCCAGCCATTCTTGAGAATGAGCAGCTTAAAATAATTTTTTTTAAAAAGAGTACATTTTTACCATTATAAAAAAATACTTTATTTTTCTTTGAACAGCTCTCTCCCCAGAACAACTGGAGTGGAAGGCAGAAGGGTCCGATTATTTGCTGGGATAAATGGGTGAACTTCCAGTGGAGTTGTGCCCATTTACAGCTGGCCTATAATTTGGCCTGGAAATAGACTTCATTGAAAAGACAAGACCTGGTGAAAATTGGCTTTGCTCTGAACAAGCTATGAAACTTTGGAAATAGACTGCTTTTCTTCCTATGCAGTAGATTTTACATGCATAAATATGAGATAGATGGCATATACATTCCCACTTAGTTTATAGATCACAAAGCTAACGAAATCCATGCTGAGGCAATGAGTGACTTTGCTGTATAGTGAAAAGTATAGTGCAAATATGCAAGAGCCAAGCCAAGGGCTATACCCCCCACAGACCGCAGAACATGCAAAAGAGTTAGATAGGATTGCTGTGCATTCTGGGTAAAATTAAACCTCAAGAGTCAGCACCTGTGCACCACCTGGATCCCATTTAAACCCTAGTGTGAGGGTTTATGTGCTCCATAAAGCTTGTGCAGGCTCTGTGTTCAGGGGAGACGTTACCCTACAACTCGTTTTAAAGAAATGTTTTTAGTTTTTATGTAATAGATGTAAACTGTGACCACTGTTGTTTGGTACATAGCTTAATACAGAAGCAGCCTGTGATTTGAGATGTACCTAGAATTCCTACCATTCCCCAGGACAGGCTGGCACTCTTTTGAGCTAGGCTATAACATATTTTATTTTTTCTGTTAATATTCCAAATACAAAGTGCCTTTTTCTGCTGTGTTCGGCACCCATGATTTTATTGACATCTGGGTTGCCTTTGGCTGACCATGTAATTGTATGTACCTTGCAAATACGTAGAATAAATCCCCCTTTTGACCATAAAGCTTATGGTTTGAGCCTGCCTCCAGATATGCTCTCAGATTTCCTCACATCACTGGTAAAATCTCTTACTATGCTTGTGCTCATGGCAAGATGGCACTGAGAATCTGCACAGTGAAAGGACAGAGGTGCCTCTTAATGTAGAGAGCAGACTTTACACCTCACTTGTCAGTAAAAGAGTAGCACAACGGGAAAGACAGGAGGAAATTAGTTTAATAGTTTATGGATGAAGAGATGCCTCAAAGGAACCTGCTTATGCTATTAACCCTGATCCAACTGCCATCAAAGTCAGTAAGAGTGTTTTTGTTGGCAATCAAATAAAATTCCATGCCCCTGATGTCCAAATGCAAATTCTGAAGTCCCACTATCTTGCACTGACAACAAAAATAGTAGTGGGCTAGATTAGATCTTGAGGCACAGCCCTTAGCAGGGACGGTGCATGAATTGTACCTTCCCAGGAGTAGCTCCAGGTGGTGCTGAACACCTCTTTGAAGTACAATTTCTTCCTTGCTTCATACTTCCTCTAGTGGAGTAATAACTTGCTGTTGATGAAAGCTGAAGTGCACTGGCAGTGACATGTGTGGAAACTGGCACCGGCCTACATGGCACAGTGCTGTTCTGTGCTATTCCTGGCTGATGCTATCACTTTCAAATATGCTCACAGCTATAAAAGTGAAATCACCTCATCTCAATTTACATTGCCAGCCCTATTATTTTTTTTACAAGTCCCTTATATGTACTTTTTGTCCTAAGCTCATTCCCTCATTTAGCACTGGACCAGGGAAGGACTATGTTTTGTCCAATAACTTGGGAGTCATTCTTTTTAGATGGTATAGTTCCTCCCATTTATACCAATTAGGGATCTGGTCCTTAAGTGGATGTTGTGTGGTGGGTGACTATGGTTAAAACAAGCTCACAAAGTCATAGAGATTAAGACCAGAAGGGACCACAAGATCATCTAGTCTGACTTCCTGTATAACACAGGCCACCAACACCACCTCGCACCTGCACACTCAACATAACAACCACATTTAAATCAATGTATTACAGCCCACAAGAGATTAAACTATTATGTGCCACAGGCAGAGAATAGGAGGGACCGAGATGCACCAGTGCCCATTGCCCCTGCAGTGGCAGGGAAATAAGTCAGCGAGATATACCCAGATACTCCTGGCAAGTGACCCACACCAACAAGCTGCAGAAGAAGATGAAAAAATTCCTTCCCTACTCCACATATGGTGATCAGTTAGACCCTAAGCATGTGAGCAAGAACCAGCCAACCAAGCACCCTAGAAAGAGAATACTGAGTGCCTGGGCCCACCCTGTCCAATGCTATCCATCTTCAGCTACAGCCCTCTCTGATGCTTCAACCAAGGGAGATCACCCCACTTCCTGATTACATTGGTGGGGGACAAAATGCATTGTCTAGCTCTTTTATACATACACTAGTTTAAACATGCAGCATTAAAGAACCCTCAATTGCTAAGCACAAATAAAAAAAATAAAGGTGTACTGGGCAGGGTCTTAAAAGAAACCGTTTCAGGGCTCTGAAACCATTGCCAACAATACTTGATACAAGATCAGCCAACAACAAGCAAGACATTAGAAGTATGAAGGGCTTTGGAGCACTACATTTTCACAGCAGATCAGCACAAAGTTCTTTAGCACAGATGTTTCTGTAATTGTGATACACTGGGAAAAAAGTCTCTGTTCAAACTTTAGTGGCTTCCAGACTCACACTTCCACCTGTGTGTTGTGGTGGTCTAGTCTTAATACACTGGACTGTAATGTGAACCATGTGCTAACATGTGTCTGGCTCAAAAAGTTGTTAAGGCTTTCCCGCCGCCACCCCCGTGCACTCCACACATCTTTAAGTGGGTTCCTTTGTTTCTACTTTTATGTTTAAAAGATTTATCAAATAGGAAGAATAAAGGCACTGCGTAGCTCATGGGACTATGAGGGAATAGCTATGTGGGAGAGAGCCAGTGCAGATCCACCAAGTATGGTAGTTGCTATCCTGTGATGTATGTGCAGTGGCCTGTGTGAAATGAGTGGGGTGGTCCCAGTTACAGCGGGGTGAATTATTTGTAGAGCACAAGTTGTTTAATGCAGTTAGTCTCTTTCGCTGTTAGCAAATTATCTGTGAACAGACTTTGTGTTTTACAGATGTGTTCATTATTGAACAAACGGTTTACACAAACATATTTCAGCCTGTGAATTGACTCATGAGCTATTTATCACAGCTATTATTCTGATTATGGGCTTTTTTGGAACATGTGCTTTGTGATTGGCCACTTAAGCCATATCACCCTGTGTCTGACTGGATGGTGATGGTGATGATGATTTATTTGTATTATCAGAGCACCTGGGAGCCCTAGTCCAGGAGCAGGATCCTGTTGTGCTAGGAGCTGTACACACACAGAACAAAAAGACTGTCCCGGGAAGCTTCCCAAACCCACAATATGCTTTCGAAAAGGCAGAGTGAATGTTCCCATCACAAATGTTTCTGAAAATACATGTTTGCATGATTCCTCAGACCACTGTCTTTCTGGGAAAAGTTTTGATTAAAGAAAAAAGCCTGTACAAATATTAGTGGAAAACAAACCCAAAGGGACCTGACACAAAATATTCAAATATCCTTTCCCCCTCATTTTCACACTCCCAATTAAAGTACACATATTTTAAAATTATACCTACTTTATGTATTATATGTTCCTTTATTACTGTCAAGTCTGAGCTCCTCAAAGTCTTTAATACTCACAACTAGACCTGGTCAGAAATTTTCCAATGGAATATTTTTCTATTAGAAAATACTGAAACATCGTAAGCTAAATGATTTGTGGAAATGTCTTTTGGGGGGAAATGGAAAAAAATAGCAGTTTGAGATGATGAAAATGTTCCTTTTTGCCATTTTCAAAAAGGACCATTTTGATTTTTTGTTTTGCATCTACTTATTTTTTAGAGAATTGAAATGTAAAAAAATTCAAAAATTGAACAAAACATAGTGATTTTAAATGGAAACATTTAAATCAATTCAAAATATGTGCATGTGTTTCTCTCTCCCCTACCCCCCAAATAATTGTGCTTCAAAGTAATTTAAAATATTTTGGTTTTATTCCATTTTAGAATAGAAATATTTTTAGAACTTGCAGGAACAGTAAATTAAATTCCCATCCCACTCCACTTACAAAACCTGGGCCTTCTGCTTTCACAGGTGCTGAACTGAAACATAGAGATTTTGGCTTTGTCTACACACACAAGTTATGCCACTTTAGATATACTGGTATACAGGTAACCCTGCTTAGTGTGGACATCATGGGTGGCGCATAATGGAGGCTGGGAGAGGCTAAGTGTCCCCAAACCTCATGCCATGGGGGGGCAGTGGCAGATTACCACATGGGGCCTGGCCAATTTGGGGCCCCTGGAAAAATCTCCCCCTGCCACAGCCCCAGGGCTGGAGGAGCTCTCGCTAACCACTGGGGCCATGGCAGGAGCACAGAGCTTTTCCAGTCTTGGGGCTGCAGTGGGGGGAAGGGAGGCAGAAAGGAGCAAGTGGGGGCAGGGCCTCAGGAGAAAGAGGCAGAGTGGGGGTGGAATGGGATGGGACCATGGGCATGGCCACGGGTGGAATGGGTGGGGCCTTGGCCAGAAGAGGTGGGGCAAGGGCCTAGTTTCCCTAAGGGGAAGCTTCACCAATGGTGGACTCAGTTATACCTGTATAAAAATGCTTACACTGGTATTGCGTATTCCTATATGGAAAGGGCGGTAATCTTACTGGCAGAAGTGCTCTTATACTGGTATGTCCACATTAGGGTTGAAATGGTATAATTATATCCATGAAAATAGTTGTACCAGTACAATAATTCTGGGTAGATCAGGACTAAGTGACTTGCCCAAAGGAAGCCTGCGGTAGAGCTAAGACTTGAACCTAGGTATCTACAGAGCTAGGTGAGCTCCAAAACCAGTGAACCATCATCCCTCCTCAATTAAAATTTGTATTAACATAACATGCATGCACATATAAAAATAATACACTTTCAAATCCTTATAAACCATGCTGCCTTCCTACACATATAGCCCTCAGCCTCCTAGAACGGCCCTCCAAAATGGCTGCTGTGTGTCAGCACTTCTGGTTCTTTCCCTGACCTGGGTTAGATGCCATTCACACAGTTTAAAACACACATTGCTCACACGTACACAAAACTGAGAGATCATCATGAAAGAGTGAACCTTGCAAGGGTTATACAAGCAAGCCATCAGCCTACATGGAGTCATTAAAAGGATTTGTAGGAAAGTTATGATTACAATTTTAAAAAAATGATTGTGTCACAAATATTTTGAGAACAGAACAGAGGACCAAAGCCACTGAATAAACTATTTGCAAAAAAAATGGTTTGACCAGCTCTTATTGGTAAGCCTAGTAGATGACTGAATGCACATGGAGACTAAAATACTGTTGTGCCACACAGAAGTGACTCCCACTCCAGGTCAGGATTGAAGCATATTGGCATGGCAGAACGGGGGAAGCTTGTATTGTGGTGTGAATGCTGCATGTGTGCTTTATAATAATAATAATTAATATATAATATTTTGTATTATGGTAGAACCTGGGAGCCCTCAGTCATGGACCAAGGCCTCATTGTGCTAGCACTGTACAAACACAGAACAAAGATGGTCCCTGCCCCAGAAAGTTTAGGATTACAACTGGCTGAAAACAGGAACATTTTGGGGGAAATATTTTCAAAAAAGTCATTTTTTGTTAAAATTTCACAGTTTGGAATATTTGGACTTGCTCCCTAGCTGGTCAAAAAGCAGGATTAAGCATTTTGTGAAAACTTCTGCCAAAAATAAATCCCAATATTTGAAATTTCCACAAAGAAGGCATTCAAATATTTAAACTCAGAAGATAGATTGCAAAGAAATTCATTTTGTTTTTTATTAAAATTTGCAATTTTAATGAAAAATAATCAAAAAATTGAAATTCGGAACATTTCTATTGAGGACTTCATTTGCCAGGGTTGTCAATGCAGCATCTTTCACAAGAACTAAAAACACCCCTAAAGCAATAATAGTAAATTATTAAATAATCAATATTCAATTACAATAATACATGAATATTAAAAAAATGTAAACAATCCTGGCATTAAATTTAGGTGTTATGACTCTAAATGTGTTTTCCTTTTCTCCTTATCAATGCAGTCATTAGCTGATGTTTAAGGGGATGTTATTCTTGCACTTAGCTGTACCTTTGTTGTCTCCCAGTGTATGTACATATGAAAATGAGTATTGCCCCCTTTAAGCCCGCTTTGCATTGCTCTGCTGATGCAAAACAGACTTCATGCTGGCCTATGTAGTGAGGAGATTCCTCCAGTGGCATAGATCTAGGGTACCCAGCCATCCTTCACAACCCCTTTCAGCTGGTTGGGGACCTGGCAGAAAGGTCTGGGGCATGATCCTAGTGCTACTGCTGAAACAGATGCACAGTGGCAGCTGGGTAAAACTCAGAGGAGCCCCAACTCTGCTCTTATTTAAACTGGTGACCAAATTGACCCCCAGCCAGCTCCAGGATACGGGGAATGTAAAGGTGGTCTATAATCACCTTTGCCCCACCATGAGCACTGTTCTGCAATACCCAGAGGTTTAGCCCGAGGTCTCCTAGCTATATTTTCCCTTGGAATTGAAAAGGAGAGCAATGTTTAAGCAAAGTCTGTAATAATGACATTTGCAAGTTCTTTTAACCTGTCGTTTTTGCGATGTAAAGTATGTCTCCTACCCCAAGATTCATAAAAGGTTGCAACATAATAAATCAGCACTTAAGCATCTAAGGCATAATCATTAATTATAACTTAATGTCACCCAGACAAAAAATATATATAAATCAGCAATCAATTCTACTTGACTTTTTAACAAGCATTACATCCATTTAAAAGGCTAAACAAACTCTCTTTCGTCAGCAATATTATTCTTACAAGAAGCAACAGGCCTATTGTGGCACTTCAGTGCTGAGCTCAGAATCCACGTGTTTGGTCTTTGAAGCATAGATTGGCCTGCGTGTCTTGGAAAGGACCTTGGGGAGCTTGCATAAACAATTCTAGAGATAATGCTTTGCTGTAATGATGTTTGTGTTTTCTTTGTGAAACTGCAGTGGAAACCTGGCAACTCATGGAAAACATTTGTGGTTCCAATGAATTCACCTATAACTGTGAGGGATTAGACTATGCAGAACTGAACTGATACAATCTTTCAGTTTAATTTACAGTTGGGGGATTACAATAAAACATGAGAGGCCGGCACGGTGGAGCAGCATGAGTGCTGGAAGCTGTTTGCTAAATTGTAAGTCTAAGAAAGATCTCAAAGAGTTAAACTACCTGGTCATTGGAAGTGAGCTTTGCTACTCTGGTTGTGGTAGGGAGGTGGCTCTCCCAGGGCTTCTGGAAAATGGGTAATAGCTGCTTGATGCACAATCACTAACAGATTCTGGGAAGGAGAAGATCCATGGAATAAAATCAGAATCTCTGTCTGGAGAAGCCTTTTATATCCACTTACTCCTAGTTGGCACAAGAACCAGCTACTAGAGCGGGGCAAAACTCTAGATTAATGATTTGTGAGTTTTTGCCAATTGCATGGTGATATTTTGTGAAAATAGAAGCATTTTACACCTGCAATCTACTTCTTTCCCCTCAGCTCACACAGAGAAATTACCCCAAAGCCCCTGCTCCCTGCAAGAAAGTTAAGCAGCGATACTCAGATCTCAGTGGTTCAGGAGTCCAATTAGCAATCTCCATTATCCAAAAGAGCCACAGTAGTGTGAAGGCATTGTTTGATTTACTCTCTCTCTCTCTATATATATATAGTCTCACAGCAAAATGACTGACCAATTATTATTATTTTATTATTTTAACTACAATTGGTTAATAACATAGTAAAAGCATCTTGATTGGTAATAACTTAGATTGTTTAATAATTAAATCACAGTGTTTTAAAATCTGTGCTTCAAAGAGTCGCAGAAGATACATTAAAGAGCTTCTTGTGGCTCTAAACCTCAGTCTGAGTATCACTGCACTATATATCCTGTACTTTAGGAGGCCTGGAATGAAACCACTCTTGCTAGGTATGCTCTGAGTAAATGTTTGCAAACAGAGTATTTCAAAACAGAGTTCACGTGCAGATAGGCTAGATTATCGAAAGGATGAGCAAGTCAACCTAGCATTTCCTGCAAGTGATGTCCCTGCAGAAATCTCCTTGTTTAGCATAAGCATATGTACACAGAAGGCAAGCATTGCGTCACTTTTTCCATTCTTATATGTCAGTGTTCCAGAGTTCTGAGTATTAACACTCCTTTGAGTGCAGCTCTGAGTGTCTTCTGAGTGAAGACTGGCAGTCATGCTGGATTGTGTGTGTGTGCTGGTTTGATGGGATAGATTTCTATTATGGAACCACATCAAGAACAACAAAATCCTCTTTAACTGTGACCCTATGCAAGTTTTGAACCCAGATCTTCAGAAAGATTTTCTGAACCCTCTAGCTCAGTTTTTCTCAACCTTGTTGATACCAGGGATTGGCCTGCTGCCTTCCTAAACTGTGTCAGGGAGATCTCAGGGACTGGTGCTGGCCCATGGACTGGTCATTGAGGAACACAATCCCTTTGACTCTAGCTTCATATTGTCTTTTCCCTCTGCCTTCCTATTGTACGTGGAGGACTGTATAACATGCAGTCTCCAATCCTTGTAAAAGTACTAGTCACCCCAGGCCTGACCTGCAGCAGCCCTTCCTGCTGCTGACCTATAGTAAAATATATTGCTCTATTTTATCAGATTACAATGAAACAATGCAAGAAATTTCTCCAGTACTATCTTAATGTGATCAAACAACACTTAAGATACCTTCACATTGAGCAAAGATATATTGGATACTTCTGACCTGTCAAGTCTACTGGGAGTGTAGTTATTTGACAAGAAATAAATAAAAGATATTTAAGCTTGAAGTCTGTTAGAGACAATACTTGACAAGCGGGCCCTAAAAAAATGCTTGGAAAATTCCATGTTATATCCTAGGTCTTTGTAGCAACTTTTGATTTAGAGTTCAGCCCTGCTAAAGTCATTTATTTGAGAGGTGATTTTTGTGAACAATCAGTAACAATAAATAAATAAAGTTAAGTAATAGCCACTATAGTACATTTTTGTACCTATTGTCAATTTGCACTGCTATTCATTGGTAAGAAAAAGAATCTTCGTTTTACTTGAGTTATGGTGTACTTTAAATAAAATATAAAAATAATTTCACAGCTTTCTTGGGTGTTCTAAAGATAACTCTAAACCCTAAATTTCTCAGTGAGGTATAGATTGAAACAAAAACTTGATTTCTTAACTCCATCTAAGGTACTTTTATGGCCTCCATTAGCAGAGGACCTGAGCACCTCATAGTCTTTAATGTATTTATCCTCATGACACCCCTGGGATGCAGGGTAGTGCTCTTATCCCCATTTTACAGATGGGGAACTGAGACACAGAGAGATTAAGTGACGTGTCCATGGTCAGAAAGAAGTCTAAGGAAGAGATGGGAATTGACTCCTCATCTCTGGCAAGCATCCTAACCACTGGACCAGCCTTCTTCTCTTGAAGATCCTTTAGCTTATTGGCCATACTCTGCTTCACATATACCAGTGTAAATCCAGAGTAGTTCTGTTGCAGTTAGTGGCAGAACTCTCATAAAACATCTTGAAAATATCTTACCAGTTAGTTGTATGAACACAATGCATAAAAGGGAACATTTGAATGACCTTATCCTTTCTTATTTATTTTTTTATGTGCTTTGTCTAATAAGTTACTGTGTGCTCAGTAACATTAATATACAGTTTTGACAATGATGACAAAAACATAAAAATGAAAAACATGAAAGCTGAAATAGAGATTACAGCTTGACTCTGTACTCATCAAAGTCAATGGGAGTTTTGCACATATAGAGTGAACTCCTGGCCCCACTGAAAGCAGTGGAAATTTTGCCATTGACTTCAATGAAGCCAGGATTTCACCTGTAGACTTTCTACATTTGATTGTCTCATTTTCCACTAGTGTACATTGCTTACTTTTATTTGGTGGTAGAAAGTACATTCCAAGCCTAAATGGAATCATAGTGCAGCAGTTTTAATGTACCACACTTCATATGCATAGCTTAGTTTCCTACATTTATTTTTAGTTAAGTTCTTTCTTCCTTTCTTCCCCCTCCGTAATGGCTTTAGCTAATTTGCAGGGTTTTATAAATGTACCTTCGGGATAATATTTAGAAACACCCTTCATTTTATAATTAAAGTTTTACTTACTTCTTCTCCACACACATGTTGGCCTCTAAGCAAAACGTAAACTCTCAAGTGGTATTTATTTAATTGCAATTTTCTGTAGAGTTATTTAAGAGGGGTTATTAGGTTAAAGCTATTTTAACCTATCTGACCGAACACAATACGCTTGGTAGTGATTCACATCAAAGCTATGTTGCCCATAATATAGCAGCACTTATGTTTTAATATTTCATGGATTTTTTTGTATGGGGAAAAAGTAGATATATGCATGAAAAACACCCAATGTCATTAATAATATTTTACCAGGAGAAAAGTTAGCTTTCTTGGGTAAGTTTGCTAAATTAAACATGGAGATTATGGTTTTCATGTTATATAGGCTTTGCTCCTTTTCCTCAACCCTCTGACATTTTGTGATATGGCATGGGTCTGTACAAACTTTAAAGGTGAGGTTGGGATTCATTCTACATGCTCACCCAGGGGAAGACCAGTTAGAAGGCATCCCCCTTTACTTTCCTGCCTGGGCTACTCCAGTGTGTGTGAGGAGGGAGCACCCTCTGCAGGGTGGGGAATGTGCATCTTATGTAAGTGAGTGTGCAGTGGATGGGAGTGTTCAGAGTGTTGGCTTCATCCCTCCCGCAGGGCCAGCCAACACAGATGAGCCAGCACATGGGAGATATAAGACTAACACAGATTACTTCCCCCGTAGCAAGGAGGAAACCAGGGACTCTATTGTGACCGAATGAGTGATACTACAGTCTACTCATGGGGCAGCGCAACCACATGCTGCCTCATGCTCAGGGCTTGAGGCAAAGCTAGAGTTTAGTCCTAAATTAGTCAATCATCTTCACTGTAGGTTCCAATGGATGCCACAGAGCATGCATTAAATTCATATGTAAACCTATGTGCCGATATGAAAAGAAAACCAGTGAACTTGCTACACATGAATCTGAGAGCTGAGATTCCTTGGTGTTGGTTGTTGTGAAAAATGGCTGGTTGTATAAAGAGAAAAAATATTACTAAAATATAGAAATGTGTCTTAGTACAATGTAAATAGAAATGTGATTTCACTTGCATTAGTATTTTCCTTATTGAGAAACTTAAAAAAAAATGTGTTGTTGGGGGGAGGGGAAGTGTCTGGAGGAATTTTAATGTGTTTTTGTACCCTGACTTACTGTCGGAACTGTGTTCTGATTAGTTGTTAGCAACTCGGCAAATGTGTGCTTGTCTCCATGGGAAGGAAGATGGATGTGTGAAGAGTCACCAAAGTTCCAGGGAGAAACTGAGCAAGACTGATTAGCTCCACCTCAGCATGACACCTGAGCAGTGTCCTTATCTAAGGGGGTAAATGGATCAGAATGTTACTGCCCATTTATTTATTCTCCTTCTGTTTGGAGACTTTCCCTGATTAATTGCTGTCTAGTAATTGCTGCTGTTAACTAATGTCAAACTTAATTAACCTGGAGTCTCTTCAGCCAGTACCTCAGCCCACCCATTTATAAAGAAGAGAAGGTCATCAGCTCAGAGGTTCTGAGGATGGCCACACTTTCCCGATTCGTTTATTTGCTTTGGGCCTTGTTTGCTATTCCTGCTGCAATGCCTGGCGACAGCTTTCTAGAATTCCCATCACGTCTAATTGGCCTGCTGAAGCAGCAGTGAACACAAGATTTAAGAAATGTTTTCTTTAAAAACTTCTGGTCCTACAGACACTTTGAGATCAAGTTTCACTCTGCTGAAATCACACACGATTCCCTGTGATTTTCATGAGAAATACTGTAAGAAAGAATTAAAAGAGAAACACATCTTGGTGGTTTGCAGGGACTGATGGCCGGGGGGATGAAGGGTGGGTGGTTGTAACATAGCAAGGCATCTACAGAATCTTTAGAGGTTGCCAAAATTAACACATACACGGTATTCAGTATCAAAGTTTTCAATATTTGGCTCCATAAACAGAATACCGGTTGCAAAAACAAAGCTAAGGATTTCATGCTGATTACTTAAATAAAAACTGTTTAATTATGAACATTTGGGAAATGAAGTTATGAAGAACTGACCAATATTGCAATGGCTTCCTAGTGTTCATACCAGACTGTGAACACTGTGCCAGCATCCTACTGCTCAGTGTACTGTAGAGTCAGCTACAGTAAACAGTATGTGAAACTTAGCACAGAGCATGCTGATAGCATAGTGCAGAAGCAGTGCTGACTTGCCAGGAAAGCGGATCACTTTTAACATTAATCCATTGTCTGATTGACGTATACTAAAAAGGTAATCGTCCAAAAAAATAAAGCTTGTGGACAGTTTTCAGAGGTGCTGATGCTCACAGCCCTAAAGTCAGGCTGCTGTAGTTTTGTTTGATTTGTTTTTTGTTTATCAAGTTTTTCCATATAATAGATGTATGAAGATTTATATTAGACATATAAATAAATCACTTGAGTATATAGCTACACGGTGGGTATATTTGCGACAAGAGATCAGATTTTTGTATCAGGATGTTACGTACCATTAAATAGCATTTGCTTATCATTGATTTTAATAACTTCTTCAAAAAGAGTTTTACATCAAAGCAAAACATAACTCTATGCAATAGTTGTTCTTTCCTCTCTAAAACTTTTGTCTATTCCTTAATCAGCTCTCTCCCTGATTACTGCCATTTTATCCCCTTTGCCCTCCCTTCCTCTCATGGGCCTGCAGTCCCCTCTCTGATTATCCAAAACATCACCATAAAGTCATCTTCCTCTCACCTTCATACTTCAATGACTACTGGCTCACTTCTTCTTTTACTGCATCAATTCCAAGCTCCTTGTTCTAACGTTGAAGGGCCTGCTTGATCTCTCCTTTATTTGCATCTCTGATTCTGTCACCTCTCCCCTCTCTTGTTCTTTATGGCCTTAATTCAACGTGAGGATTGGGCCGAAAGAAATCTGATGAGGTTCAACAAGGACAAGCGCAGAGTCCTGCATTTAGGATGGAAGAATCCCATGCACTGCTACAGACTAGGGACTGAATGGCTAGGCAGCAGTTCTGCAGAAAAGGATGTAGGGGTTACAGTGGATGAGAAGCTGTATATGAGTCGACAGTGTGCCCTTGTTGCCAAGAAGGCTAATGGCATTTTGGGCTGTATAAGTAGGGGCACTGCCAGGAGATCGAGGGACGTAATCATTCCCATCTATTCGACATTGGTGAGGCCTCATCTGGAGTACTGTGTCCAGTTTTGGGCCCCACACTACAAGAAGGATGTGGAAAAATTGGAAAGAGTCTAGCAGAGGGCAACAACATGATTAGGTGGCTGAAACACATGACTTATGAGGAGAGGCTGAGGGAACTGGGACTATTTAGTCTGCAGAAGAGAAGAATGAGGGGGGATTTGATAGCTGCTTTCAACTACCTGAAAGGGGGTTCCAAAGAGGATGGAGCTCGGCTGTTCTCAGTGGTAGCAGATGGCAGAACAAGGAGTAATGGTCTCAAGTTGCAGTGTGGGAGGTTTAGGTTGGATATTAGGAAAAACTTTTTCACTGGAAGGATGGTGAAGCACTAGAATGGGTTATCTGGGGAGGTGGTGGCATCTCCTTCCTTAGAGGTTTTGTAAGGTTAGGCTTGACTAAACCCTGGCTGGGATGATTTAGTTGGGAATTGGTCCTGCTTTGAGCAGGGGGTTGGACTAGATGACCTCCTGAGGTCCCTTCCAACCTTGATAGTCTATGATTCTAAGATATTTAAGCATGTGTCTAACTTTAAGTATCTGAGTAGACAGGACATGGAGCTACTAATTTGCTTAATATTATACATGTGGTTTAGCACCTTGTTGGATCAGGGCCTATTTTTCTCCCAATACCTGATACTTACTTCTTCCTTTGTCACCTCCCACTTTTTGGCTTTGCAACATTCTATCGTGCAACACCCTAAGCTCAGAACAGTCACCTACTTCTTGTTCACCTAGTGCCTTCTTTCTCCACTTGTAAATTCATTTATAGTTGTCTGTGATCCTCATAGCTGTGTACTGTGTTTATTCTTTCTGTTGTGAAGATAAAAACTGAACAAAGCAATCAAACTGCAAAGGATATGAACTCATCTGCTAGAATCTAAAGCAAAAAAGGAATATATGTATATAAATTTGCACACACAAAAAAATTAATTCTCCAGTGTATTTAAGAGAAAGAGTGTTCAAATGTGGTAAATGTCATCCAGGCACATACTATTTTATTGTGGGGGAAAAAATGGTGTTTTTCAGTTTATACAATCTTGGATCCTTAAAATCTCACCAATCCTTCAGGAAGATAATGTATTTTACACAAGATCTTGTCATTACTCAGTGGAATTCACAATTTAAAGCAGGAAGTTCTCAGCTCTGCATGAGTTTGCAGGCTCGAGGAACGTCATGCCTTTTATTATATTTTCATTTTAATTAGGGATAGATGCACTGGTTTGGAAAATGAGAAAAAAATTTCCCTCACCCCAGAACTTGCACCTACCTTGAGATCCAAACTCAAATTAAGTCAAACCTTTGAAAAGCTCAGATAATTTTCTTCACTTCTGATGTCAGACTGGGAATGGACTCAGGAATAAAGAAATTATAGGAGAAAGCCTCTTCTCAACTTTTCTCTGGACAGGGCATTACAAGAAAATTCACAGAAGAAGCCTTTCCCTTGTGAGACTTCTAGCCAAACTGAGCAGACCCAGAGAGGTTTGGATAATCTCTGTTTTAGAATCTCAATTTTTAAAAGTTTTTTGGAACCCAGACTCTGCTGAGGTTTGCCCACCAGTAAATTCAGTCCTGCTATAGCTTGGTTTCTGGCTTTGTACAAGTATTTCATACCGATCTATTTGAATAGGTACTTATATGGCTACTGGGTAAGTGGATAGTGCAAAGGCCTGGAATTCAGGAGACTGGGTTCTATTTCTGGCTCTGCCATTGGCCTACTTGGTGACCTTGAGGAAGTGACTTTACTTCCCTGTGTTTCAATGTCCCGGTCTGCAAAATGGGATAATGATACTGGCCTTCTTTGTAAGATGCTTTGAGATATAGTGATGAAAAGGGATATATAAGATCTAGAGATTATTCCAGTATATGAGTACCTCACAATCTTTATGCATTTATTCTCACAACTCCCCAGTAAGGCAGGGGAGTGCTATTATTCCCATTTTGCAGATGGGAAACTAGCATACAGAAAGGTAAGTGAGTTCCCCAAGGTCAGTAGTAAAGCAAGGACTTGACTCCATCTTTCTAACGTCCTAGGATAGTGCTTTAACCACAGGCCCATCCTTCCTCTCTCTAACATTGCTCACATTGTTAGTGACAACTTTACAGTATTTCTGTGGTCAAATAGTTAATGACATGAAGCTATAAATATAATTAGTGAGATCCCAAGTTTTGTCCTTTGCAGTCGAATTAAAAATGAAGTTCCAAGGTCTAAAATGTGTTTCAGGAAAAGCAGGCGTTAAGGGCATGTTTCAACTTCATTCCTACCTCTTGGAAAACTCCTTTGTTCTTTTGCTTTTATTTTCCCCTAATGAATAAATATTAAAACCTGGTCTCCTTATAAATACATGGTGCACAGCCAGTATGGAACCATAACTACATGAGTTTGCCCATTTGATGGAAATTCATCTGTACAGCTGCAGAATCTCAGAACAAATGGGGTTGAGCTAATGACACCAGCCCCAGTGCTGAAGCCAATGGAATTACTCCAAATTTATACTGGTGTCACTGTGTCCAGAATTGGTCCCTAATTATAGGCCTGTGTTTTTACACTCACGTGTGTTTATGTACAGGCTAGGGAGACAATTTTCTTGGTAAAAATGAGCAACTAGTTATAGATAGTCTCAAAAGTGTGTGTGCAGGGGGAGTGGATGGGAGGAATGGAAGAAATTGCCTACATTGTTTTATCACAGAAAAACTTGAACCATAAGTTCAGTTGTAAGGAAAACAGAGTGTGGATGGAACCTTTGCCTGTGTTCACTAGGTGCCTAAGGCTGTTTCATGCATGCAGAGCAAGTTCCAGTAGGGTTATGCATTGCAGACAAATGTATCCTTTGCATCTACTTCAACTTTTCTATAAGTCAATGTGTGTGTACTTCACTTGACATGACAGATTCATCTCCACAGTTTCTCCTGGTAGATATAGCGTCAGTGATTCTTTCATTACCAAATAAACAGGAAAAAGGGGGAAAATATTAGACGTTACCACCAGAGCACATGGCACAGGATTTTCTACTTTTTTAAAAATAAGCTGTACTCATCATATTACTGGAACTGCTGCTATTGGTAACAGTTGTGCTAAATGTGATGGTTCTGTGTCTTTAAAGAGAGATTAATTGACTTGCTTTGGAGACACTGTAGCCTACTGAACCTAGGAATCATGAACTGTGGGTTGCAATCTTGATCCTCATAACTGACTTGGGCAAGATATAAAATTAATGAGAGCTTTGAGTGTTCTGTACCTCTGAAAATCACTACACCGATTTAGGTGCCTAACTTTATCCAGGTTTGAAAGAATTTGGTTATATTTTTTTCTGCCATAGTCTCTCCATCTGTAAAATAAGGATAACGATATTTATTCACCTTGTAGGCTGGTTGTGAACAATAAGACCTTATTGGGAAAGTCTACACTGCAGTTGGGAGGTATGATTTCCAGCCTGGGTAGACAGACTTGTGCTAGCTGTGCTGGAGTGAGTATGCTAAAAATAGCAGTGTAGATGTTGTGGCACAAGTGGTGGCTTGGGTTAGTCACCCAAGTCCAAGCCCACCTGATCTCCTGAGTCTGAGCTCAGGTGGCTAGCCTGCTCCCTTCCTGCATCAAACACAGTGGTATTTTTAGTGCACTAGCTTGGGCGAAGCTAGCATGAATCGATCTACCTAGGCTGGGAACGATACCTCCCAGCTGCAGTGAAGACATACCCCTGGACACTAGTCAGTTGCAAAAGTAGGCATAGTAACTCAGGAACTCTGCATTTCTTGTCTTCTGCTTATTCCTCTGGACTACATGGCTTCTAAAGGGACACTTTCTCCATGACTGCTATTCTAATGGCCTGGACTTCCTAAAAATGTATAAGGCCGGGTGGACTTTTAATGTCCTAGAAAGTTTATACTGAACTGAAGCACTTTGCTGTACCTCCTTACATTCAATACTGCCTTACAATGTGCAGAAATACCTAAGTCTGTTTTCCATGTGAGCTCCCAGAGTGTTTAGCTACTCAAAACCTAACAGAAAACTCTGCTAAGCATACTTGGAAAAAAATCTTTCAGTTTTTATGACTTGCAAAGGGCTGAACCAGCTTTCATTTGCTCTTGAATTTTGCCCAAGCAAAATTTCTGATTGGAACATGTGGGGAAAGTGTTTTCTTTTGGTAGTATCCCCTGCACTCTGTCTTTCTGTAATAGATTATTTATTAATAATAATAATAATAATGTTAACAAAGCCCTAAACATTGTGTTTAAAGGAACAGAAATAAAATGGAAGGATGCACATTGTTATTCAATTTCAACTATTTCACTGCAGAAAGAATTACTCTTCCTTTTTGGAGTTGTGTACTGTGCAGTTCCATGTTCTTAAACAAATGAGGGAGATTAGGTGATCACAGGCCAGTGTAGCCTCCCTTAAGTTATTGCAAAGAACATCCAGTCTGAGAAGAACAGTTAATTTTTATAATAATTATAACCATTATAAAATCTATCTCCATATTCTGTGATCAGTAACAACACCCTATTTCCCACAATACGTTTTCACTGAAGACACTCCTGTTCCTGTATATAGAGAGCTTTACCTTAGAAGCTCTGTAGCCAAATTTAAACAATAAATAAGGTGCAATTTTTTAACAGTGAGGGTAATTTAGCATTGGAATAATTTGCCTAGGCACGTGATTAATTCTCCATCACTTAAAGTCTTTACATCAAAACTGGATGTCTTTCTAAAAAGAAATAGAAGCTATGAGCTTGATGCAGAAATTAGTGGGTGAGGTTCTGTGAGCTGTGTTATGCAAGAGGTCAGAGCAGGGCTGTAGCCAGGGTTGGGCGAGTAGGGCAGCTGCCCAGAGCGCAAAACCCTAGGGGCGGAATAATGGGGCAGAAAAATGATGGGAAAAAAAAACAGTAGGGGACTTGCTTGCCCTGGACACTAAAATACCTAGTTACAGCTCTGGGTCAGAGTGGATGACCATAATGGGACAGAAATCTATGAATTTATCCACTAGAGCACCATCAGCTTGTGCTTCATCAGTCAAGAATGGTTCAGCATAGAGTAATTCAAATGGAATGACAGAAGAAATAGAAGGCTTTGGTTTTCAACGGAATAAAAGAATTTGAGTGTTCCTTCTTTACAGGCTGCAAAATACCACAAGTTAAATGGATATTACATGAGAACAATGCAATTTAACTTTGACAACTGCCAAAAAAATCAGAAAATGCTGTATAGTTGTTAATATTACAGAAAATCTCAGCAATCTGAGATTAAAAAGCTTTATCAACAGATATTTTAGATAAGATACAAATGAAATTTATAGTACAGTCAGTAATAGCTTATATTAGTTGTTTATTTAAAAAAAACTTTTACCGTATTTGGCACCATCTAGTTGTGCCAAATACACATGGAGTGTATGTTGTTAGGCTTTGTTACTGCATGATTTGATGACAATTTCTGCTTCTTATCGTTTATTACACTCAGTTGTATTTCTTATACTGTGAATTCTGTAGAGCAGAGTTATGTACTCCTGTTCTACAACACCTAACACAATGGACCTCCATCACCTTGGTTATTCTCCCTTATCCCTTATAATTTATCTATTCTGTACATGCTTCCCCACCCCCAACATCTGTATCCTCAGGTCCCCTCTGAAACTGGACTTTATCCAGTCTTGATGACTCCAGTGCTACTGCAGTGAAGAATTTCATCAGCTCATGCAGGGAACAGTGGGGCCCCACTGCATGCAAACTAGTTCCTTCTTAACTCTATCCTGTGCCTCAGATACAAGAGGAACACACTGGGTGAAATCCTGGCCCCAATGAAGTCAATAGGAGTTTTGCCATGGATTTCAATAAAGTGAGAATTTCATCCACTGTATGCAATCCAATTTTTGAGCGGGAGACTTCCTGCATCCCAGTATGGCTGCAAACAGCACAGACACTACACCTCCTTAGCAACCCCCTTTAGATTTATGCTTCATACCCCAGATGGAGCCAAACATGCCAAAACAGGTCCAACAGCAGCAGCATCCAAACAGATTTTGATAATACATGCAAAGTTGGAGGCTTCATCATGAATCATGAATGGTTGACACTTTATTCACCACCAATTTTGCATTCACCAGCATTAACCGAAGAACAGGATCTTTGCCCTGACTTATCAAGCTAACTACAAGAAAAGCCCATGAAACCAAAACAAGAATATCTTAGTTCAGGTTTGTAGCTTGCACAAGAACTCTTCCTATTTTTCTTGTCAACTACTAAAGGACATGAAGAACTCAAGCTTAGCAGCCAGCGAGGCTCTCCAGATTCCTAGCATAAGGCAGTGTTGTTCAGACCAGCCAAAGGTAGCTGTCAAAGAGTTGGGCACCCAACTAAGATTCTCCAGGGCAGGCTCTATAAGTTATCTTTACAAATATAATCCTGGTGGTTATTTATTTAAATCTTTTTTTGTGGTCCAAGTTTCGGTGTCAGTGCTAAAGAATTGTTCACATTTAAATAGTCTTGCCAATTGTATTATACAGTAAACCATGTATCACTTTGTTCTGTTACAAATGTCTCCAGTGAAGACATCCTATAAATAGGTTTGATGTTCCACTTGTATCTCAGTAAAGCACTGTCTCCTTTTGTGTGGGTCTAGATCACCTCTTCAAAGGCAGTTCCAAATGTCCCCTATTGTCACCTCTTTCTCATATCCTTAGAAAGCCACAATGTGGGGGGGGGGGGGGGAGAAACTAGGCTCAAGAGACATGATAAAATCAACCCCACTCTCTTTAGATGACAACGTATAGGGATTCCGACTACTTCATCATTCTCGTTGTCTTCCCCCCAGGTGGCTGATAGGGCCATCCCATCTTGGCTCTAACCCTCCACGCCTGCTACTGTTGTTGATATTGCTGCTGGCTTTCTGTTGTAATGATTGATGCCTTGCTGACAGGCACATAAATCATGTCTGTTCATAATGGATAACATCAGCATTCACATGAATTAGGCATGTTTTTGCTCTAAAACTCTTAGCACCATGTGTGTTGCATTCTGCTATCTCAGGGATTTAGCCCAAACAATGTCTATAAACTGCAGAGACCATTGCTAAAGAACCATATGGATGAAAGAGGATGAATTTTGCAGCTGGAGTGTGATTGACAACAGACTACAAGGTCTTATAGGCTATTCTGTCTGGCCCATTGCATATCAGCAGTTGCAAAAGGCAAACAATACAGAAACAGACCAAAAAATATCCACAATATCACGGGGTAGCTGTAGATACATTGGCTGAGCCACTGAAAAAGAAGGATGTTCTACATCCTTAACATCAATGATCCATGATCTTTAACACTCTTTCATGGACAACTGACAGCTCTCTGGTGATTCTTGAGCAAGGTGCACACAACTCCTCAAATTTCACTCTTTTTCTATTGAACAGAAATAACCAAGGAACTATTCTTATTCCTTTGTAATATAATTATTGACGATGGCTCTTATATTCCTGACCTGTCCAAAAGTTCTCAGAAGAGAACAATTTGTCCCAGAACTTGGTGGTCCTGACTGGGCTGCAGTTTACGGTTGGAGATGAGCTCAGGCAGGGGGTGGGGCCATGAAGCCCTGTGAAAGCTAGGACTCTACAGAAAATCCAAGTTCCATCCTACAGATCCCCAACTCGACCTTCCCTTTGTGAAAATCCAATATGTGGATGGTGGTTGCAATAGCCCAGGTCTTGGCTGCACCTGCCAGCCCTCTCTTATGCAGGTTATAGTAGAAAAGAGATAATGCAGCATTAAGTTAACACCCTATTTTCTTCCATGTAGGCTATGCAGTTTTCTTAAAGGAATTTGCAGCCAAGAGTAGTTGTTCCCTGGATTTTTTCCCTAGCCCTGGCCAAATCTCCTTTCTCCAAGATGATCATGGGCCTTACCCCAGCATCGTCTCACTGCATTTTTTAATCCTATGTCCTTGCTTCCTTCTGTGGCATGGAGGGATGAAGCAAATAGGGACTCATGAAAGTACATGGCAGATAAGGCTAGGAAAAAGTGCTGGCAGAAATGGCGATATATAAAATGAACAGGTCTATTGGCACAATAAACCTTAATATTAATAGATAATTTACAAATATATTTTCCCACCTGGATAAGATGTAATGGCCATTGGTATTTTGGCATCATGATGATAGTTACTATGGCAAAGATGTTTTTAAGAATGGGTGCCTAAAATTAGGCTCTGGGATTCCTATTTAGGCAGTAGCTGGATTTTCAATAGTGCTGAGAATGTTCCACTGATTTCACAATCCTCCAGTTCCCAACACTCTATCCTGGTCTGGAGGGCTGGTCTATGAGTTCACAATATCCCCTTCACCTGATTGTGATGATTTAGTCTGACCCCAGTCTAATGCAGGCCAGAGAACTTCTCAAAAATAATACTAGAGCACTGTTTTCATAAAAAATATTCAATCTTGATTTAAAAATTGTCAGTGATGGAGCATCCACTTGTAAATAGTTCCAACAGAAGCTAACTAGATTGAGCTCCTTGAATGTATCACTGTGTAGCATGTTTTCTACTCCTTTAATCAGTCTCGTGACTCTTCTGTAAATCGTTTCCAGTTTATCAACATCCTTCTTGAATTGTGGACCCCAGAATGGGACAACTGTATTCCAGCAGCAGTTGCACCAGTGCCAAATACCGAGGTAAAATCACCTGTCTATTCCTATTTGAGATTCCCCTGTTTATGCATCCAATGACTGCATTTCAGGGTGACTGCTTCTCAGTAAAGTCAGCCATCCTGTAAGTATGCCCTATATTCCTTGTTCCTAGATGTGTACATTTACATTTAGCCGTATTAAAACACATATTGTTTTCTTGCGCCCAGTTTACCAAATGACCCATCTCACTCTGTATTAGTAGACTGTCATCTTCATTATTTACTAATCCCCAAATGTGTGTGTCATCTGCAAACTTTATCAGACAAGGCCACAGATGAATCTTTATCCAAAGACCATGATTATGTGCCATTTTCAACTGGCAGACATTTCATCATAGTACAGTTTTTCAGCATTGAAAAAACCTAATCTACAATATATATATTTAATTAAATGTTTGTTTGATCTGTTACATAATTATATAAGTTAAATCCTTCAGTCCTTACTCAGGTAAAAATCCTTTTCAAGTAAATAGCAATTGTGCTTGAATAAAGACTATTGGATTGGGAGTGAGATCTTAATTAATCAACACTGACATTTGCAGAAATCACTGGTATCTGGTATACCCAGGGGCTTGGGTTTATTCCCCAGAGGTGGAGCAACACTTAAACTTCTTTAATTATGAGGACTAGTGGGTAAACACTAAAGAGCAGTGATATGGGTTCTAATTAGAAGAAAGACAAACCTTTAAAACAGTGACAGGCCAACAACAGTTTCTGTTTTACTGCAGGCCGGGGCTAACAACATTATTTACTGTATTAAAGCACATGTATATGTTTCAAAATTCTATGATTCTCCTTTTGTTGCAATATAGTGTATATTTGAATGAGACACTAAAAATGGTGGGGAATTGCAGTTTTAAATGGCTCTGGCCAGAAATCCAACAGGATTGAATGACCTACTGTGATTCTAAAAGTCTAGACTTGCTGGGATGTAGAAGCAACATTCTCAGCCCCATGTGGGGATCACCTTCTATTACTATTCCCTCTATCCATTTCAGGAATTGACTAGCATAGGCTAATATTACTAGTGGGCACTGGTGGACATCAGCTTGGGAGACAACACAGGTACACAAGAAAGTGTTGGTGTGGGGTAGGAGGAGTAAAAGTTAAAATAACGAGAATCCTTGGAGTGCTAAACGTTTCCTGAAGAAATTTCCTAGATGAAATAAAAAGTATGATTCAGTTAGAATGAGGTAATAATGTAAAACCCCAATTTAATACACATTAGATCAAATATATCTTTAAAATTATACACTTCCTTTGGATTACTGTTAAAATATAGATCAAGGAACTAGCCACTGTGCTTTTTTAGTATACAAATTAAGACATGAACATTTATCTCACATGTGTTCTATGAAGATCCCAGCAAGTCACCATGTATCTTCCTTGCATACTCCTCTGGCCTTCTACCTGATAATGTCATAATGATGGTGCTCCTCCTTATTGAAGATGCTTGGCACATAATTTTTTTATGGAGTTTCCTAAGTAAAGTCCAATTGATTTCTATCCTCCTAAAGCATTTTGGTTACTCTCCCTTGTACAAAGCAATCCTCCAGATATGTAGAACATTCTAAAACATGTTGGAACTTCATCCATCTTTGTAATGACCAATAGGGTGAGGGTTCTGTAGGTAACAGGATGTGGCCCTTCAATGCAGCAAGGAATCTGGGATTCCACCTATCTTCTGAGCATGTCTTCCAGGCAGTTGGAGAAAGATACTAATATGGAACCACAAAATACGTTGCAATAGCAAACAATAGTTCAATGCTGAAATGCAGAATCGTCGTAACATGCTATTGCACTTTGATAAATAAAGTGGAAACAGTGCTGCCCAGTTTGTGTCTTCCTTAGGTATTATTCTCAACTACTTTACTCCTTCTTGCATCCCTGCAGACTGGTTTTCTGGGAGACTTTGTAAATTGTGACATAGCCTTTCTCTTGACACAAAACTCAAATGGGAATAATAGGAACTGAGAAATATGTCAACCCAGCACTGACAATTTTTGAACAGGTTTTATTGTAATATTTTATATCAATGGGACCTTTCATCCTTGGCAAGCCATTCACCTACAATAGCACTGAGATGCATCTCACTGTGGAGGGAAGGTGACAGCCACCTAGCAAGCTCCATGCCAGTGGGAATGGAGAGATTTTGGCTGAGGATGCCAGAAACAAACCCCTATTCTTATAAAAAAACCATCAAGGGATCTTTTATGCCTCCATAGAATAGGTAGGGTGTTGGGCCCAGATCATGAAAGACATTTAGGTTTCAGAGGTATTAGATTTCAATGTGAGTTAGGCACCTACATAACTTCGAGAATTTGGGCTTTGGTATTTAAGATCTCATCTGAAAGATCACAAACATTAGGAACCATTAGGAGCCAAAGTGACCGTCTCGTTATTTTAACCTGAAATTCTAGGACATCTGAGTGTCTCAGACATGAGTCTTAACCCCCTAAGCCAAACTTCTACTACACCAGAATGGTTCATCATACACTCATAACTCCTCTTACATTTGATGTACTCTTCACTTTCATGCTTGCTACCAGCTAGAATAAAAGTGGAAATTTTAAATATTCTTCTTGTGATATTGCAAGTCTTGTCTTACTAAGTATTACAGTTACAATTAGGAAATTATTCCTGTGCATCTACAGAATCTGTATCAACTCTACTCATGTGCTGTATCAAAATCTTATTTTACCTTTCTGGAAATAGTGGCATATTTCTTTGCATTGACCAGTAATTCACAAATTAGCACATAATAGTATGGTAAGTATGAAAGGACTCATTTTTATAATTGATTAAGATTATGAATTGTATGTACCATTGCCAATGAGAACACTCTCTAATCAATGCTGCAATCAATCATGCACTCTGTTTCAAAATATTTCTGAGGGGAAAATTCAACTGGATGGGCTGCCATCTCTTTTATAAATTAAGGGGTAAAACCAACCAACAGCCAACCCACATTTATTCTGAGGTTCAGCAGGGTGTTAAATATATAATTACTCAATCCCAAACTGACATCTATTGTTCCTGATGAGTCTGAGTTATTCCAATGAACATTAGTGGGAGTTGTGCACATTCAAGAAAGGGAAGAATAGATCCAGAGTTTAATACTATATCTCCTTTGCTGAGTGATAGCTCATTTTGGGGCCTTGCAGGTCAGCTTCGTCCAGGAGGAGAAAGTAGCGATGCAGAATCAGGATGTAGTGTAACACTTTTATTTACACTATATACACTTGTCATTGAACATGGGTGGTCACAAACAGCACTCAGGCAATGCAGCATGCAGATTTTAGAAATCTGTGTGCCCAAAAATCAATGGCCCATTCCCAGGAAGTAACTCTGCATCAAGAATGGACTATAGTCAGAGAAACTAAGGCTGAGCAAACTCTTGCTGTTTGCCACAGCTCCCCAACAAGACCCTAAATTACAAAACCAAACAAGAATACAGCAAAATCTGTACACTGCTCACATGCAAAGAAGAAGATTATGTTTCATATTACTCCTGCCATAACCATATTAAGATCTACGGGTAACATTTTAAAAAGTGCCTAAGGCCTCGATCCACCAAAGGGTGTTGGTGCTGTGACAATGTGACAACACTGAACTTTTAGATGCCCACAAAACTCTGGAAAAACAATACAATCCACAAAGCCAGAGTTCAGTGCTTAGGCTCCCTGTACAATGAATGGGAAGAGATAGGCACCTTAGAATGGGATCCACAAAAGCCAGCACAATAGACAGCTCCCCACCTACAACAGCCAATAGGAGATGCTGAACAGAGGGGTGTGTACTAAGCTCCACCCCCTGGCATGGATTTAGGCACCTAACTGTGCTTGTGATCCACCACCAGGAGCCCCTCTTCTGGAGTCAAGCAGCTTAGGTGCCTAAGGTATTGCTGGAAAGAATGGGTTAGGCACCTGCTTCACTCCACACAAAACAAGGTGGGGAGGCAGAGGAGCTACTCACATGATATATTTTAGCCCAGTGGTTAGACCACTCACCCAAAATATGGGAGACCCCAGATTCAATTTCCCTTTCATGCAGAAGGGGAAAAAGGATTTGAACAGGGGTCTCCAGCACCTCCCCTAACCACTAAACTATGAAGCAGGGCTCCTTCACTCTCAGCTGTTGAAGCTGATTCGTGGCATATAAATAATTAGATAGTCATTAGTACAGAGGGGCTGGACCCTGGGTCTCCCACATGGTTGCCCTAATCACCAGGCTACAGAGTCACTCTGGCCTAGCGACTTGTTATGTGCATATGCATCTAGAATAGGTTTCAATTCTTTACAAGTACTCTGTGAATTTAAAGAGTAGAGAGTAGAATTCAAGTTTAACTCCTAATGAAAAGTAAAATTTAGGGCCCGAGTTTTTCCAGTAGTCTATATGAACTCATTTGGCTTGCATAGACTTCTCCAGCTAACTGTCCCAAGCATTTTCAAATCCCTAAGGCTTTGTAGCTCAATCCATTGACTGTTGTAGAGCATTTAAGCAAACATTTTAGTAGCTTTAAACTCCTGTTGAAACACATGCATGGCCTAGGAGCAGATCAGGGGCTAATAAAAATACACAAACTCAATTTGCCATCTCTTCACCCTGAGTCTAAACAAAAAAGAATGTATCTATAACTTATTCTAGACATTTTACAAAGGGACTAGTTCACAGAGACCATGTATGACGTCTAAGAATACGTTAGCCTTCTGTAGCACTTTTCTATTTGGCTCTCAAAGCATTTTACAGACATTAAGGCCAGCACTTTCAGAAATGCACACTAATGTTAATTACCTCATTTTTGGGTGCCCACCTTGACACACCTAAGTTCTGATTTTCAGAGCAAAGAAAACCATACAACTCTTATTAACGTCATAGTTACATCATTTCCAAGGCTAGAGGGGACCTTTGTGATGATCTAGTCTAACCTCTTGTATAACATAGGCCATAGGAATTCCCTAAAATAATTCATAGACATATCTTTCAGAAAAACATCCAGTCTTGATTTTAAAATGGTCAGTGATGGAGAATCCACCATAACTCTTGGTAAATAGTTTCAATGGTTAATTACCTCTCACTGTTAAAAAATTATGCCTTATTTCCAGTCTGAATGTGTCTAGCTTCAATTCCAGGCATTAGATCATTTTATACCTTTCTCTGCTAGAGTGAAGAGTCCATTATTAAATATTTGTACCGCATGTAGATACTTCTAGACTATAAGCAAGACCCCCCTTAACCTTCTCTTTGTTAAGCTAAATACATTGAACTCTTTGAGTCGATCACTATAAGGCATGTTTTCTAATCCTTTAATCATTCTCATGACTATTCTCTAAAACCATTCCAATTTATCAATATCCTTCTCCAGTTGTGGACAGCAGAACTGGACACAGTATTCCAGCAGCATTTAAACCAGGGCCAAATACAGAGGTAAAATAACCTCTCTACTCTTACTTGAGATTACTGTTTATGCATCCGAAGATCACATTAGCCCTTTTGGCCACAGTAACACACTGTGAGCTCATGTTCAGCTGACTATCCACTGTAATCTTCAAATCTTTCTCGGTGTCATTGCTTCCCAAGGTAGAATCCCCCATCCTGTAAGTATGACCACATTCTTTGTTCCTAGATGTATACATGTCCATTTAGCCATATTAAAATACATATTATTTGCTTGTACCCAGTTTACCAAACAACCCAGATCGCTCTGTACCAGTGACCTGTCCTTTTCATTATTTACCATCACCCAATTTTTGTGTCATCTTCAAACTTGATTGGGGATGATGTTATGTTTTCTTCTAGATCATGAATAAACATGTTAAACAGAACAGGGCCAAAAAGCAATCCCCGAGGAACCCCACTAGAAACACCTGTTCAGTGATGAATCACCATGTACAATTACATGTTCAGTTGTCCAACTTTTAATCCATTTCATGGGTGCTTTGTTAATTTTAATCTTTCTAGATTTTTAATCAAAATATCATGTGATACCAAGTTAAATACTGTACAGAAGTCTATTACACCAACACGATTACCTTTATCAGCCAAACTTGTAATATCATAAATATAAAGCCAGTTTGACAAGATTTTCCATAAACCCATGTTGATTGGCCTTAATTACATTACCCTTCCTAATTCTTTATTAATTGAGTCCTGTATCAGCTGCTCCATTATCTTGCCCAGAATCGATGTCAGACCGACTGGTCCATAATTAACCAGGTCATTCCATTTACCCTTTTTAAATATTGGCACAACATTAGTTTTCTTCCAGTATTCTGGACTTCAGTTGGACACATTGGAGTTCAGCTCCTTCATTGAAAAATCAGGCCCTTGGTATCTCAAGTCAGGCATTGAAAAATAAAGGCACCCCAGATTAGTGGAGAATGTACATGCCTATAATGTTAATTAGGTATCAGTCCAGCCAGCTCAAAAACCTCACCGCTTCTACATCAGTTCCAGTGTGCAGAGAACTGTACACAGGAAGAAGTTCTATGCTGCAGTTCAAACAGGAATTAATTCAGGGAAGTTCTCTGGCCCATGTTTTTCAGGAGGTCAAACTCAATGATCACAATGGTTCCTTCTGGTCTTACAAGCTATGAGTATGTCTGCAGTGCAGTCAGAGGTGTATCTGCAGCATGTGTAGACGTACCCGAGTTAGCTTTGATCTAGCTAGCTTGAATAGCAATGTCAGTGAAGCCACAGCAGCATAGGCTGCATAGGAACTAGCCACCTTAGTATGTACCCAGGGTCCTGGGCGGGGTTGTACGGCCCACGCTGCTGCAGCTTCACTGCTACTGATATTCCAATGATCTAGATCAAAACTATGTCGGGTATGCTGCACTAACATCTCTGATTGCAGCATAGGCATACCCTACATTTAAACAAATGCCAGATAGGAATGTAACTGTTGGGGGAACATAGGTTAGGTAGAATGAATGATACAAGTTAGAATTTGGCTTGGACACCAGGGTTAACATCTGTACTCTTACAAAAAATATTCTGGGGGCTTCAGTGACTCCAAGTCTCCCAATGGCATGTCATTGACTTCATTAAGATCCCATAAAGTGGAATTTTTTGGCCCAACAAGTTACTGGTTACATAGAGCTACAGGATTTAGATTAAATTTGGATAAACATCTAATGTTCTAATGCTTATTTGAATTATTTAAATGCCTTTGCTTTCCATTATTGGGTTGGAAGTCTCATGACAGCAGTCTCATGACATTTCTGGTTAGACAGAAAATAATGTACAAAAAAAGCGATTACGGTGACATTCCAGCAGTTCTGTTTCCAGCTGCAGCTCTAAAGTGAAGCGGCCTGCAAAAGTGATGAAAATTTTGGAACTTCAGGAATGACTTTGATTTGCTTTTAAGCCCCTGGATGAAAGTTTAGGAGGCATTATTTTATCCAGTCTGGCTTGATCACCTCTATAATTAAAACAAGTGTTTATTACCCAAATTTGCTAATGGGCTGACACCCTGCGGACTAAGGACTACGAGGTGCACATCGACGCTCTGCTCGTTGGAGCGCTGGGTGCCTGGGACCCGTGTAATGAACGCGTGCTGAGGACCTGTGGGGTGGGCCGTCATTACGCGCGGCTCATGAGACGCCTAATGGTCTCGGACACTATCCGCTGGTCCCGGGACATCTACATCGAGCACATCACCGGCCACCACCAATACCGAGAGTGAGCCGGGGAGACCTCGCCTCACTAAACCATCCAATCGGTAGTAGCGACGGGCGGTGTGTACAAAGGGCAGGGACTTAATCAACGCGAGCTTATGACCCGCACTTACTGGGAATTCCTCGTTCATGGGGAATAATTGCAATCCCCGATCCCCATCACGAATGGGGTTCAACGGGTTACCCGCACCTGTCGGCGTAGGGTAGACACACGCTGAGCTAGTCAGTGTAGCGCGCGTGCAGCCCCGGACATCTAAGGGCATCACAGACCTGTTATTGCTCAATCTCGGGTGGCTGAACGCCACTTATCCCTCTAAGAAGTTGGACGCCGACCGCTCGGGGGTCGTATAACTAGTTAGCATGCCAGAGTCTCGTTCGTTATCGGAATTAACCAGACAAATCGCTCCACCAACTAAGAACGGCCATGCACCACCACCCACAGAATCGAGAAAGAGCTATCAATCTGTCAATCCCTTCCGTGTCCGGGCCGGGTGAGGTTTCCCATGTTTGTAGTGCTGAAACTCTTAACGCAATTTGTTAAGTCTCTAATAAATATAGATGGACCCAAGGTAAAATTGCATTGCTGTACAACTCTGAGTTTTAGGGAAGTTTGGATCAAGATCTGAAATTTGCATAGCTTGCAACATGTCTTCATTATGGGCCAAACAAAACCCCAGATTAGAATAACCCTCAAACTTTGGAGAAGTTTGAATTGAGGACCAGCCTTACTTCTAAAAATAAATCATTGGTTCCATTTCTAGTTCACAACTAGCAGAGCTTGTGGTTGACTATTTCAAAGGAACTAATACTGGCGCATTTTAACGTACATGTATAATGTACCTTGTAAAAAGAATGGTTTCAGAGAAGCAGCCGTGTTAGTCTGTATCCGCAAAAAGAAGAACAGGAGGACTTGTGGCACCTTAGAGACTAACAAATTTATTAGAGCATAAGCTTTCGTGGGCTACCGCCCACTTCTTCGGATGCATATAGAGTGGAACATATATTGAGGAGATATATATACACACATACAGAGAGCATGAACAGGTGGGAGTTGTCTTACCAACTCTGAGAGGCCAATTAAGTAAGAGAAAAAAACTTTTGAAGTGATAATCAAGAAGGCACTTATAAGGTGTATCTACAGGAATTTACTCTGACCTTAGTCTATGAGGGAACGCTTACTAGTATCAATGACACTGGTTCAAATGCAGAGTATGACTGTTCTTGTCTATGTATTTTTAAGTCACCTATCACTATGGAATCTGAATGGAAATGCCTTGAATGTCTTTATAAGACACTGCTTAAATGGGTTAGTTTTTAAAATTGATCATGTCCATGATGTTATTCAGAGTTAAGTAGTTTTAAATGAAACTCCCATTTATAATTTTACTGGTGATTGTTACTGGAACAAGATGGCTATACTTATGCAAGTAAAAGTCATGTCATGTTCCTGTTTAATTTTCTTGGCAGTAGTGATGAGAATTCTAGACTGCAGTGATATTGTATGACGTCCGAACCAACAGCCTGGCTTAATAGAGCATTTTCCCTCACTTCTGGCTGTCTGGATCAGTTATTTGATGAGCTCACTAACAAAGAACAAGCCTGACTCTGACCTCTCTCTGATTCCATTTTTACCCTTGTGTGACTCTATTCACTTCAATGAAATTAATCCTCATTTACTTGTGTAAATGAGATTAATCAAAACCTGGGGACTCAGCTGGTACAAATAAGTGTAGTTTCATTGACTGGATCTGGCATTTGTACCTCTAAACAAAGGCAGAAATGAAACTGTCTGCTGATCACATCTGTCTCTCTGTCGAATCTCAAAGTTAACGTTTGCACTATGAGCATTTTAAAAACCGTACATGAAAATAATTCCATAAATAACGTATGTGACATTCTAGAATTTTTACCCTATAAAGTCGACTCAACCATATATAGTAAAAGAGAGGAATGTTGAGGTCCACCTCTAAAATTATTTGTCCCCATAAGCGACAATGACAGGCATAAGTTCAACATCATTTTGGGCCCAATTTCTGTGGCATGGAACCAAAGTAAACACATTTCTCTGATGTAATTGTTGATATTACTTGAGTAATTACTTGAGTTAGTGCAATGCAGCCATAGCTGTGTGAAAAATTTTATTTGGACCAGCTGTTAACCAGTGCTAAGAGAGCATAGAATACTCACCTTGCAAGCTAGCTACGGTAGCCTATTTTCAGAAAGCTTACCAAGTTTTGTATCCTGTGGAGGATATAAAAACAGTTTCAAATATGGGGCCTGATCCTTCTCCAACCTAGAGCTGAAGAAGCTAGGAGGATCTCCAGGGAAGCTCATGGAACTATTCTGGTTTACATGAGAAAAGAATCAGGTCTGATGTGTTCTTCTCCCTAGCTGTTTTACATTCTGACACACTTAGAACCCAAAAGAACATAAGCACATACTGTTTTGGTGGCTCGCACCATCACCGTTTCTCCCATTTCTTCTTCCAGTCTCTCTGACACAATTACTGAGCACGGGCACTATGTATAGCAGTGAAAAAAATGGTGCAGGATATGACAGTGCTTTCTCTCCTGCCTGTGTTGCACCAAAATCGTTCCTATTTAATGACATCTCTCTGATGCACTGCTAAATGCCCTGGTGCAAATGCTTAAAAATATGGGAATAGAAGAGGGAGGAATAGGCAACCTTTTCTCCCTTCAGCAGTAACAATTGGTTTACAGGTCCTCTCATGGATCAGTAACTGGGTCAAAGACAGAAAACAAAGGGTAGGAATAAATGGTCAGTTTTCACAATGGAGAGAGATAAATAGTGGTGTCCCCCAAGGGTCTGTACTGGGACCACTGGGGTACAGCATATTCATAAATGATCTGGAAAAAGAGATGGGAAGTGAGGTGGCAAAATTTGCAGATGATACAAAATAACTCAAGATAGTTAAGTCCAAAACAGACTGCAAAGAGTTACAAAAGGATCTCACCATACATGAGTGACTAGGCAACAAAATGGCAGATGAAATTCAGCGTTGATAAATGCAAAACAATGTAAATTGGAAAACATAATCTCAACTATACATACAAAATGACAGGCTTTAAATTAGCTGTTACCACTCAAGAAAGAGATCTTGTAATCATTGTGGATAGTTCTCTGAAAACAGCCACGCGATGTGCAGTGGCAGTCAAAAAAAAGTTAAAACAATGCTAGGAACCATTTGGAAAGGGATAGATAATAAGATAGAAAATATCATAATGCCAAAGGGCAACAAAAATGATTAAAGGTATGGGATAGCTTCTGTTAAGGAGAGATTGAAAAGACTGGGACTTTTCAGCTTGGAAAAGAGATGACTAATAGGGGATATGACACAGGTTTATAAAATCATGAATGGTGTGAAGAAAGTGAATAAGGAAGTATTATTTACTCCTTCATATAACACATTGAAGCAGTTGGTACCAGCCACTGTCAGAGACATTGCTTTGATCTCATATGGCATGTTCCTAGAAACTTACATTAAAAAAAAAAAAAAAAAAAAAAAGCTGGGATTGACTTCCATAGACTTTGGTTCAGTTCCATAGTTTTTCATCCACTTTTTGGAAAGAAACAACTCTGGAATAATAATAATAATAATAATATCCACCTCTTATATAACACTTTCCCATCCATAGATCTCAAATCCTTTTACAAAGATGGTCAGTATCATTATGCCCATTAAGAAGAGACTTAGGCGCAGAGAGAAAAAGTGACTGCCCAAGGTTACCCATCAGGCCAGTGGCAAAGCCAAGAAGAGAATCCTTGACTCGAGTCCCAGTCTAGTACTCTCCCCACTAGACAATGCTGTCTCCATGATGGAGCAGTTATTACCACCATGGTGAAGATTCTGATAGAGAAGTGTAGGAGTAGACAGTGAATAGAATTTTCTTCTTCCACTTAGCTTTCCAACAGTAAGTTCTCTTTACACATATTCACACCATACCCACTTTCTCTCACACACAAACAACCTAACAAAAATAGAACCTAATCAAGTTCTTGTCCTCTGTGCTGGGAAAGAAGAAAGAAAGAGAGAGCGTGATTGTTACTTCTACTTTTAGGTACTTGAAAGGTGACCCATAATTGTGTACCCAAATAGATACTTTCAGGAGCAAATACAAAAGCTTTCCATAGTAGAACCAGTGTAATTGCTCCAGTACCAGTACAACTCAGTTGGTGAATCAGGCCTAAATTCTTCAATATATCTTCACACAGCAACTAATGAAACATGTTTATTGATCTTGCTTGTGCACATGAAGAGTCAAAGAACACAAACATATATCCAGTCAGTATCCTCAAATTATTTACAGAAACGCTTTCAATTACTTAAACAGATAAACAGACATTTTTTGATAAGGACACAAATAGCTTACATTGAAAGCCATCTTTCTTGTGTTTCCTATAACATTGTACAGGTGGTTCATTCATTGAAAACACCTTACGCTGTTCCAGATAGATTATCATGAAAACAAACAATAGTGACCTTTGCCACAAAAAGGAAAAAACAACCATTACATTTGTATGTGTTCTCCTTTTTTACTCACTTACTTCAATCAAATCCTGCTGTGAATCAAGAGAACTTATCTGTTTACCATTTTAAATAAAATATGGACATCTGGAAATAGATTACCTAAGCACAAATGTGCAACAGAAGTCTGTGAATCACAAAATTACCATTATCTTTCTCGGTTCCTGGAAAGCAGACATTTTAAGGCACAGCTGACAAGTTAGTGTTGTGATAAGTGTATGTTTCCTCACTGTGTCTCTTCCACACTTATAAATTTGCGAATTGCTCATTCATTTCTCGGAGCTGAGTACTTAACTAAACAGGTCAACTTGTCTTTTTTTAATGTTGAGCACTGAGTTTACGTGTTTTAACTCATGATATTTTCCCCTAGTGTAGAGGTGACCTTAGCTGAGGCTAAAGGCTTCAAACTAATCCCTGTACATTGTTCTTTACTTTCGGAGAGGCAAAGAATACTAATTGTTTCCTTTTTCTTTCATTATTTTTTTTAATTATGCACATATAAGATTAAAGTATGGTACAACAACTAAGAGCCTACATATTATAAAGAACCTTTTTTTAAAATGTTTTAAGTATTTCTTATTTAAAAACAAGGATTCCATAATAGTTTCAGGGGAAAATCATCTCCCTACAGAACTAATGGAAAATGAGTGAGAAAAAGCCAACCACTAAGGGCGGGGGGGGGGAAGGGGTGGTTGGGGAAGAATCTATATAACATCAGTAGACACATAGACGTTCAATAAAAAAATATACGTTCTCAGCATCAGGAACATCTGTTTTCTTTGCCAATAGGAGAATATATCACTCCTAACAGAAGTGGATTTTAGTTTGCATTTAGCTGCCAAAGGGTGAAATTCACTCAGGTGGAGAGGACAAGTGCAAGCTGCCTTCCTTAACTCTTTGATGAGGCTGCAAGCAGGTGGGGGAACAGGTAGAAGGGCCATGCAGTGTCTTTTGCCCTAGGCTGGTGCAGAGGACAGTGATGGGGCAAACTTGGAGAAGCAATGGGATCCATGTTTATGGGTATGTTATAGGACTAAAGTACCACATAAAATGTATGGACAGGCCAAATCTTCAAAGAGACAAGTAGCTGCTGCAGAAATAATATGCTACAGCCACACCCCTTCATTCTTCACGGGGTGTATTTCACATCCCCCTTCTGCACTTCATCTACATCCAGACCAACTGATTCAACTTCGTGCAGGCAAAGTGAGCTTCACTTGAGCAGAATAGACACAGCCGAACTTATATGACTTAATGCAATATTATTTTATTTTCTTCATTTAATTTGTGCCTTCCTGTCGAGGGTCTCAAAAATGCTCTACAAAGACTAATAAAGTAACCATCAGAATATCCTTGTAAGCTAGATATTAGTATTATGAACAGAGAGGTCAAGTGCCATGCTCAGTATCACATAGGATTTCTGCATCAGAGTCAGGAAAAGAACCCAGATCTATTGAATCCCTAGCCTATACCAGGGCTAGGGTTTGGATAGTCACCAGGGACCCATGCATAGGACCATCCAGTAGCTTATTCATTTACTCATTATGACTTCTTGACTTCTCATTCCTCACCCACCCAACGAAAGCACAACAATCTAAAAGGTCCTGGTGATATAATTGGGGTTTGAAATATGCTAATGAACATTGTTGGTGTCATTTTCTGTTATGAAACCTCACTGAGAATATGGTGAAGCAATAGGGCTTTTCTATTTTACTCTATGAAATTACTTCTGTCATTGTTAAATGTTAAAATGAATCAGTTAAAAGGAAAAAAAGGAAACCTGTTTCTTTTTTCAAAGGATTTATTTACTTATTGTTAAGTAGCAAGGCCTGAGTTCTCCTCTGTCCCCCTTCATGTAACTATGGTGCCTTGTAATGCATCTGAATATATGAACAAGTTGTCCTAAAATGCATTCACTCTCTTGAGCATTATGATTTTATTATGTGTATACCAGGTGGACCAGTGCTTTTAAGAAACTACTCCTGCCGTAGTGTTTTTGCAATTGTTTTCCTCCTGGATTTATATTTCACATACCGATCTTTATTAATGGAGAGAGAAAAAAAGCAGAAATGTAAAGATCCTGCTTTTTTCCTTAGCACTCGTTTCAGAGTTTTATCAGGGGTATACTGAACAACCCTGTTTTAAACAATGAACTTATGAACTGATGATTTTATGAAATCCAACTCTCACTGTTATAATATAATCCTCATTCACTTCACCACCCAATTTTTCTCTAAAGTAGGTCTAGCTTTCTTTTCCTGTTATGGAGACATGTTATAGACATCCATGTTCTGTTCCATCCACCCCACAGTGTGGCCAAAACCAGGTGCCCAACTAGGCAGTAATTGAATATGAGCAATTCCCACCGACTTCAATGGATGGAAGTTGTTCATATGCAGTGGATGCATAGTCACGTCCCAGGATGACAATTTATTTGGTCTTCTCACCTGCTTCCTGACAGCCAGCTATAAATCTGTCTTTTTGGCTTTATTAATTTCATGTTAAAAAGTGAATTGGGCAGCCATTTGCATTTTCCAAGCTGGGGGATAATAGATGGTTCTATTATCTTACAGGGGGCTTCTTTATGAGATTAATACATTTCCATCAGCCATTCCACTTGCTTGTTCACAGTTAATGTTGTGCCACTTTTCTAAAATATTAAAAATATTGCAAAGATTAAAAAATATTAAAAAGAGCAGACGAGAATTTGGAAGCAAATCAAATGCTTCATTCACTTATGGTCTTCTTTAGGGACAGAAATTAAAATATATTTATAGAGTATTCCTTCCTATCTTGCAGGTGGAGAAACTTGCCTGAAAGCCCTTAGCTATGTTAATCACACAGCAAGGAAATATTGTTATGGCAGGAGTCACCAGCTGGTGCTGTTACATGTAATCTTACAAGTTCTTTTCCTTAATGTGCAAACTAGGTTGTGTCTCTGAAGAAATGCTGTATTGCTGTTAGTTTTGTGATGAAGTTCTTTTCGGGAGGGCTGTAGGAAACAGCAACAGAGTTTGTCTCTGCTGTAATCTTTGTAAAGTAAACTCTTGGGAAGAGTTGCTTCCTGAGCATTTGCATTTGGGCTGAGATTTCTGAAAATGAGGATTCTCTGAGTGCTATTTGTACTATCTCTATTCAAGGACTGGAGATAAATGGACACTAAATAAAACCAGTTTCACTAAAAATATCCCCAGACTCTGCACCACTGATTTCTCCTCCCATGAGAAATTGACCTGCATCGGTTTTGTAGAGCAGTGACAATACTGAAGTCCTTCCTCACAGCATTGTTTTCAATTCTCTCAAAATTTGATCATTACTACATTTGGGTTTGGATCAATTCATGAAGGGAAATGAAATTTGTTTATCAGTAATTTGCAGTGTACTTGTAGCCATGTTGTTATAGACAGTGAAGGTGGGTGAGGTAATATCTTTTGTTGGACCAACTTCTGTTAGTGAAAGAGATAAGCCATCAAGCTTACACAGGCCCTGTCTCTTTCAGGGGCAAGGATCTTGTGATCTGTGTCTGCTTTCTGGCCCTGGTTCAGTTCTTGCTGAACCATATGAATTTCAAATAAAATAAAAGTGGTTCAAAATATCAGGAGTCCATGAAGTCTCCTGTGGATGTATAAGGGCTGACAGATTGTAGTGACATACTGTAACACTGCACTGAAATGCAGCCAGCTCTAGGGTAAAATACAGCAGCAGCTGAACAGAGCGTAATAATATTGTACATAGTAGTTTGGGGCAGAAAGTAAGGAAGAATAGGCTTATTCAAATGAAACTATCAGAGCATATAGCTAGGCATAATGTACTCATTAGAGCTGGTCAAAATTTTTCCATCACAACTTTTCTTCCAACGAAAATTGACTTTTTTTTCCTGAATGAAAAATGTTATGAAAAATTCAGTTTGTTCAAATTTCCCCATTTTTCAATGAAAAACTAAAATGTTTTTGGTTTATATATGTTAGCTTTCCCCAGAGAAACCAGATAACTTGCACAATAAAAATCTGGGGGGAGGGAATGAAAATTTTTAATTTCTTTTGAAACTATTGGAAGAAAATACTTACAATTTTCTGACCAGCTCTCGTAATGACCTACAATAGAATTAAGCCAGGACACTGAAATTTGCACCCTTTCCCCCTCCCCTAAAAAGTGCTATTAGTTCTACAATGATCACAAGGGGTTGAGATCTCTGATTTCTGATTCAATACTGACTCAGATGAGTTTACCACCTCTTGTATCCCTGCAGTCTCTAGGGAATCTTTGTAGGTCTCTGATTCAGATATGAACCATATTGAAGGGGGAGGAGTAGCTCAGTGGTTTGAGCATTGGCCTGCTAAACCCAGGGTTGTGAGTTCAATCCTTGAGAGGGTCACTTAGGGATCTGGGGCAAAATCAGTACTTGGTCCTGCTAGTGAAGGCAGGGGGCTGGACTCGATGACCTTTCAAGGTCCCTTCCAGTTCTAGGAGATAGGATAAGATCCTGCATAGCTGGTAAAACTTGTAAGTATTACAGCTCAACATGATATGATAGGAGGTGAGGAATGTCTCATTTGAACTCCTAGATCATCAGTTTGTTAGAACTCTCTCTCTCTCTCTCTCTCTCAGTCCGCATACATACCCATACAGGGCTTGATCCTGCAAACTGCTGAGCATGATAGCCCTGATCCAGGAAAGCACTTAAGCGTGTTCTTAACCTGAAGCCAATAGAATCAAGCCAACAGAGAGGGAATCTGACTTGACTTGTATTTTGACACACCAAGCATATTTATGGCTACAGCTGATCAGAAAATAGGAAGGGGAAGTCAATTATTTTTGTTTCTGTCTTACACTGAAATTTCCATTTCATCAACATTTTCCAACCAGCTCTACATATAGCACTATGGGTAACATTTTCAAAAGTTTCTAAGCCCTTTATGCACTTTTGAAAATGTTACCTATACATAAATAATAGATCATTATCGTAGGATTACCCATCTTTAACAGAGTTCAAATGTATTAATATTGAGCTTTTCTAGAAGACTGCAACACCTGCAAGCTCAATTAAAGCTGCAATTTGCTCTAAGTAGTAGTCTTAAAAACACAACCAGGACCTTACAATTTTTAAAACATGCATTTAATTTCGCCACCTTCCCAAAATGTTTTTGCACCACACTACAGTAACTAACTCAGTGTCAACCAATGACTACTATTGTGACTGACCTTTGCCTTACACATTGTTGTTAAGATATCCCTTGATACTATATTTCTAAATTCTTTTACTCAGATTAATGCCTTTCATTGAGATGATCTGTTGAACAACTGAAACCTAAATTATAGAGGAAGTGAATGGGGCAGTGTTTCTTTTCAATTTCTAATGCTTTGTGGGGGTGTTACATCAGATTATAGTAGGCTATAAGATGATGCAAGGTGACATGTCAGGATGTGGTGCCAAGGCATCCCAGAAGAAATGCTTTCAGGCCATCTCAATTCAGGCTAGTCCCCACCTCTTGATTCTAAGGCCATTTGTCTCACAGTGTCTCTAGAATACCTAGGAACTTTAGCATTGACTTCAGTGGCTGCAGGATGAAGTATGCAGCCCTTGTACCAGTATATGACCCTGGCAACCATCTGACAAGAAGGATGAAACTTTGGGCCAAAACCCAGGGTGCCATCTACAAACTCCACAGATTAGGCAGAATATGGCTAGTAGCACCTGGCTATTTACCAAGTTAGACAGGCATGGGAACGTGGTGTACTTAACCCTGTCTTACCTATAATCTCTAATACCCTACAGACATGAAGAAGCTGGCCTATGCTCCACCATTGCTGCTGCCCTTGAATGGGCATTGGTCCCATTTTTGGATTAGCACCATCATGTGTTCTTCCTCAATGCCCCTTATGCATGCAAGGATCTCCCTGTAAAGGCTGTAAAAGGCCACTACATTATTCTCCTTTACCTCTCATCTTAAAATCTGCCTATGCTGTGATGCCTGCAAAACACTTAAAAATGGTCCGGCAGCTGGTATGCTGTGACTGATGTGTCCTCTGTCCCATTACTTATTTATAACTGTCTCATTGTTCCTATTTGTTCCCTCTGTCTGTTTTCATTCTGGCCTCTGGGAGCTACTGCAATACAAATACATAAAAATAATAATTCTATCTGGTGGCCCTTTCTCCACGGAGAGCAAGGAAGATCGCAGTTATATTGGATATACTCTGGTGTAAATGAGATTGGATTCCGGCCCTAGATGTGCTTCCTTCTAAATATTCCTGATTATAAACAAAGTTAAAAAGCCCCAGGGCTCAAACTTAGGGCTGGTCTACACTGGGGGTGGGTGGGGAGGGATCGATGTAAGATATGCAACTTCAGCTACGGTAATAGCGTAGCTGAAGTCGACATATCTTATTTCAATTTACCTTGGGTCCTCACGGCGCGGGATCAACGGCCGCAGCTCCCCGGTCGACTCCGCTACTACCACTCGCCCTCATGGAGTTCTGGAGTCGACGGGAGCACGTTCGGGGATCAATCTATCGCATCTAGACAAGACGCGATAGATTGATCCCTGATAGATCGATCGGCGGGTAGTCTGGACGTACCCTAACAAGAGATTTTTTAATCTAAAATCTGAAATTGTTGGCCCTTGTTGGTTAAAATAAGAACAATACATTTTATTTACCATTTATTTATTTTTGGCCTTACAGCTATTACATGATTTTCAAGAAAGCCAAAGGAAAAACGAATAAGCTCTTGCAAGAAACTGGAAGAATTCTTTGGAGAGATGGTGTGTCACTACACACGTAGATGTCCACAAAGCTATTTACTTTCTACTCAATGCCGTATAACAAAACAGAATGTTCAGTATAAGGCCCCGACTCCAGCCCATTACTGCCCCAGGTCTTGTGGACTGCACAGCTGCGGAGGCTACTCACTGTCCTGAGGGGATGCTTTTTCTGAGCATCATGGAATGGGAACTGTTACCCAGGGAAAAGGCTGACTTTAACTTCCTTTGATACATCCACTGAACCACCCCATCCCCCCGACAAACTCTTGTAGAGGGATAGCCCATGCATTTGAAACCCATCAAACAGCTATGGCTTCTCAGATGATTTGAGGGGGAAAGGACACACCCCGTTTCCCCCCTCCGCCCACCCATACCTATATTACCAGCTCACCATGTACAGCAATAATGCAGAGTAGGAGACTTTCATCTAAATCAACCATTAAGGCATGAGTCCTTACCCCTGAAACACATGCCAAGGTTGCTCAGATCCAGTGGGAAATGGAAAGACAGACCAACTTCCTAGCTTGCAAGCAGCTCTGGATCTCCCAGACATGCAGAAATGTGTTTTTCACTCTTTGCCCCCGTGACCACTGAGCTGACCTTCTCCTGAATAAGTCAGCCCAGCTTGAGAGCAACATATGGGGCCTTCTGGGGCTTGCACTCTCCAAAAAGCTGTATTGTTTTAGACAGAATAGGGCCCCTCACTGTGCCTGACCTTCCTCCCATTGAAATCAACAGCAAAACTCCCATTGCCTTGTGTGAGAGTGGGATTGGGCCCTAAGCTTGTATTCAGAAAAATACAGAATTCCCTGAAAGTCCAAATTATCTACATTACTCTTCTCAATTAACTATTTAGACCATTTTAATGCATATAATTTGGAATATACATAGTGAAATATTTTGTAGTTTCTCTGCAAATACAGTTTCTGTGACCATGAGGCAGCTGCTGTTGTCATAATGATTTAAAAACATTGCCTGAATGTGCTAATTTACTGTTCGTTTAGTTATACTGATTTTTAGAAAAAAAATAGGATAAATTTTAGAAGGCTTAGAAAAATCAGAAAGTTTTCTAACTGCAGAAATATAGCCATATGTTTGCTATCTGTTCTTTTTATGATAAAGAGAGATTTATTCATGAAACAAATTTACATATCCTATTCTTAGTAGAGTTTTGCTGTTTAAAATATTTACAATGATATGCAAAAATACAACAGCTACAAAAGCACATTTTTACATGATGGGAATGTGGAAAAACATCCCAAAGTAGGAAAAAGTCCAGTTCCTTTTCATCTTTCCAGAACATCAGTTATTCAAAGGCTATGGTGGAAAACCAAACCAAAGGAAAAAATGATCCTTTGCTTACATCTTTCTTGACCAATGTATAAACTCCCTGAAAAAATCAGGATGTATAATGGCAACGTTGGCCTTTAGCTGTGGGGCTGCTACTGGACATTCCAAATTTCTGGGTGTGCGTGCATCTGTGAGTGAGGGAAACATTTTCCTGGAGAAAGACAAGTCAGACAATGTGCATTTTAATTAAAATCATATCCTAAGCATTTTAGTTTTCAAAAATTGTTAGAATGATAGAGGTTACCTTTTCTTGTGACTATTATTATTACTGTCAGACTGTCTGCACTGAGTAGGGGCTGAAGGTTACATATGGGATGGGGGAATGCAAAGTTGGTTGGGAGGGGTTAGTGCAGACTTGAAATGCTTTTGTTGGCTAAAGTTGTGTAAATGTCTTGTCTACAGCTGTACAAGAGACCCCTTAGGACATTTTGTATAGCCCTCAACAATAACTGTGATACTATAAACTACAGGTGACTCCTGGTCAAATCCAACTCCTCTTCCTTACCAGAGCACATATTATCACTGTTGCTTTTCCCTTGCCAAGGAAAACAGGACTAATAACATATATGCATTTCTTTCAAATCCATGCATTATTTTTTTTAAAGTAATTTTGTATGGTTTGCATTCCTAAACTTGGGATTGTAGCTAGATGAAACCTAAAGGTAATAAGTACATATTAGGAGTGCATATTAATAATCTTACACAGAAAAAGATGAAGGCAATCAAACTCAGTATAGGTGCCTGATGAAATAGGAATTAGTCCTTCCCCAAACAGTCACAAAGAGAGTCTGATTCTTCTTTCATGTACACCCATTTTCTATAGGGGTGTAATTGCTCCTGATTTACACAAATCTAAATGAGAGGAGGGTTGCATGCGTAGGGATTGATTTCCCAAGCCCTGCATCTTGTGTAGTAAAGTGGGTTTAAAATGCCTCCATTGGTATGAATGGTGGAGAATTCTGATTTGGTAGCATTTTGCATCTACTATGCACTGATGTGAATACCCAAGGGGTAAAACAGTAGAAACTCAAGCTCAGAGCATCCCAAAGCTTTAAGGGCCTGATCCAAAGCCCATTGGTGTTAATGGGAGCGTTATACTGACTTTAGGGAATTTTGAATCAGCCCCTAAATCATAATAATAAATAATAATAATAATATAATAAAAAATCACTTCAGGCTATAGTCTAGATGGAATTACGAAAAGATGGGTGCAAAACTGGTTGAAAGACCATATTCAAAAAGCAGTTCTCAATGGTTTGTTGTCATACTGGGAGAACATATGTAGTGGGCTTCCTCAGCATCTGGTACTAGTAGATATTTTCATGAATGACTTGGATAATGGAGAAGGGAGTATGCTTATAAAATCTGTGGATAACACGAAGATGAAAGGGGTTGCATGTGCTTGAGATGACATGATTAAAATTCAAAAGGACTTGGACAAATTGAAGAATTGGTCTGAAATCTACACAATGACATTCAATAAAAACAACTGCAAGGTACTGCACTTAGGAAGAAAAAATAAAATGCACAGCTACAAACTGGGAAATAACTGGCTAAGCGGTACTGTTGCTGAAAAGGACCTGGGGATCATAGTGGACCACAAACAGAGTATGAGTCAATAAGGTAGTGCAGTTGTGAAAAAAGGCTAATATCGTCCTGGGGTCTATTAATAGGAATATCATTTCTAAGACACTTAGGGTTTTGTCCCGCTCTGCTCTACTTGGCACTGGTGAGGCTTCAGCTGGAATACTGTGTTTAGTTCTGGGTGCCGCACTTTAAGAAAGATGTGGACAAACTGGAAAGAGTCCAGATGAGAGCAACAGATTTGATAAAAGGTTTAGAAAACCTGATTTTTGAAAAAATATTTTAAAAATTGGGTATGTTTAGTTTTGAGAAAAGAAGACTGATGATAGCCTTCAAATATGCTAAGGACTGTTATAAAGAGAATGGTGATCAATTGTTCTTCATGTCCACTGAAACTAGAACAAGAAGTAATGGGCTTAATCTGCAGCAAGGGAGATTTGGGTAAAATATTAGGGAAAACTTTATTACAAGTTAACCTCTGGAACAGGCTTCCAAGGATGGTTGTGGAATCCCTGTCATTGGACGTTTATAAGAACAGGTTGGGCAAACACCTGTCAGGGATGGTCTAGGATGGTGTACTTGGTCCTGCTTCATCACAGAATGTTGTACTAGATGACCTCTCAAGGTCCCTTCCAGCCCTACATTTCTATTATTCTAATATGGGCCCTTTTACCATAGAATATGAGCATCTCAAATGTTTACCATTAATTACCCTCACAACACCAACATCCCTGTGAGGTAGGAAAGTGCTGTTATCTCAGGGTATGTCTACACTACGAAATTAGGTCGAATTTATAGAAGCCAGTTTTATAGATATCTGTTTTATACAGCCGATTGTGTGTGTCCCCACATAAAATGCTCTAAGTGCATGAAGCCGGTGGACCGCGTCCACAGTACCGAGGCTAGCGTCGACTTCCGGAGCATTGCACTGTGGGTAGCTATCCCACAGTTCCCTCGGTCTCCGTCGCCCATTGGAATTCTGGATTGAGATTCCAATGCCTGATGATGCAAAACAGTGTCGTGGGGGGTTCTGGGTACATGCTGTCAGGCCCCTCCCCCTCCGTCAGGGCAATGGCAGACAATCGATTTGCGCGCCCTTTTACCTGGGTTACCTGTGCAGACAACATACCACGGCAAGCATGGAGCCCGCTCAGCTCAGCTCAGCTCACCGTCACCATATGTCATCTGGGTGCTGGCAGACGTGGGGCTGCATTGCTACACAGCAGCAGCTAATTGCCTTTTGGCAGTAGACGGTGTATTATGATTGGTATCTGTCATTGTCGTCGTGTTCCAGTTCAATCAGAGGCACCTGGGCAGACATGCTTTGTCTCCTGGAGACTCAGTCCTGCCGGCAGTCCGATTGACGATGATGGCTAGCAGTCGTAGTACAGTATCTTCTGCCAAGCACCCAGAAGATGCTGAGGGCTATCAGTCATGCTGCACCGTCTGCTGCCAGCTTAAGATGTAAAAAATAGATGTATTCATTTGCTTCCCCCTCCCTCCGTGAAATCAACGGCCTGCTAAACCCAGGGTTTTGAGTTCAATCTTTGGGGGGGCTATTCTGTGTGACAGTTGTTTGTGTTTCTCCCTGATGCACAGCCACCTGTGTTGATTTTAATTCTCTGTACTTGTACGCCATGTCATCAGTCGCCCCTCCCACCCTCCGTCAGTTTCGCGCCTTTTTTCAGACCACACGCCATAGCACTGGGATCATGGAGCCCACTCAGATCACCGCGGCAATTATGAGCACTTTGAACACCACGTGCATTGTCCTGGAGTATATGCAGAGCCAGGACATGCCAAAGCAAAACCAGGAGCAGCCGAGGAGGCGATTGCAGCGTGGCAACGAGAGTGATGAGGAAATTGACATGGACACAGCCCTCACACAAGGTACGGGCCCCAGCAATGTGCAAATCATGGTGTTACTGGGGCAGGTTCATGCCGTGGAACGCCGATTCTGGGCCCGGGAAACAAGCACAGACTGGTGGGACTGCATCGTGTTGCAGGTCTGGGACGATTCCCAGTGGTTGCAAAACTTTCGCATGCATAAGGGCACTTTCATGGAACTTTGTGACTTGCTTTCCCCTGCCCTGAAGCACCAGAATACCAGGATGAGAGCAGCCCTCACAGTTGAGAAGCAAGTGGCGATAGCCCTGTGGAAGCTTGCAACGCCAGACAGCTACCGGTCAGTCGGGAATCAATTTGGAGTGGACAAATCTACTGTGGGGGCTGCTGTGATCCAAGTTGCCAGGGCAATCAAAGACCTGCTGATATCAAGGGTAGTGACTCTGGGAAACGTGCAGGCCATAGTGAATGGCTTTGCTGCAATGGGATTCCCAAACTGTGGTGGGGCGATAGACGGAACCCATATCCCAATCTTGGTACTGGAGCACCAAGCCACCGAGTACATAAACCGCAAGGGGTACTTTTCAATGCTGCTGCAAGCCCTGGTGGATCACAAGGGACGTTTCACCTACATCAGCGTGGGATGGCCGGGAAAGATACATGATGCTTGCGTCTTCAGGCACTCTGGTCTGTTTTGAAAGCTGGAGGAAGGGACTTTCTTCCTGGATTAGAAAATAACCATTGGGGATGTTGAAATGCCTATCGTGATCCTTGTGGACCCAGCCTACCCCTTAATGCCATGGCTCATGAAGCCGTACACAGGCAGCCTGGACAGTAGTCAGGACCTGTTCAACTATAGGCTGAGCAAGTGCCGAATGGTGGTGGAATGTGCATTTGGACGTTTAAAAGCGTGCTGGAGCAGCTTACTGACTCGCTCAGACCTCAGCAAAAAGAATATCCCCATTGTAATTGCTGCTTGCTGTGCGCTTCACAATATCTGTGAGAGTAAGGGGGAGACATTTATGGCGGGGTGAGAGGTTGAGGCAACTCGCCTGGCCGCTGATTACGCGCAGCCAGACACCAGGGCAGTTAGAAGAGTACAGCAGGGCGCGGTGCGCATCAGAGAAGCTTTGAAAACCAGTTTTGTGACTGGCCAGGCTACGGTGTGAAACTTCTGTTTGTTTCTTCTTGATGAACCCTCCGCCCCCCCCCCCACCCGGTTCACTCTACTTCCCTGTTAACCAACCACCCCACCCTCCCCTCCCCCCTTCGAGCACCGCTTGCAGAGGCAATAAAGTCATTGTTACTTCACATTCATTCATTCTTTATTAATTCATCACACAACTAGGGGGATAATTGCCAAGGCAGCCCGAGAGGGGTGGGGGAGGAGGGAAGGAAAAGGACACACTGCAGTTTAAAACTTTAAAACTTTATTAACACTTATTGAAGGCCAGCCTTCTGATGCTCGGGCAATCATCTGGGGTGGAGTGACTGGGTGGCTGGAGGCCCCCCCACCACGTTCTTGGGCGTCTGGGTGAGGAGGCTATGGAACTTGGGGAGGAGGGCTGTTGGTTACACAGGGGCTGTAGCGGCGGTCTCTGCTCCTGCTGCCTTTCCTGCAGCTCAACCATACATTGGAGCATATCAGTTTGATGTTCCAGCAGCCGGAGCATCGACTCTTGCCTTCTGTCTGCAAGCTGACGCCACCTATCATCTTCAACCCGCCACTTGCTCTGTTCATCCCGCGATTCAGCCCGCCACCTCTCCTCTCGTTCATATTGCGCTTTTCTGTAATCTGACATTGACTGCCTCCACGCATTCTGCTGTGCTCTTTCAGCGTGGGATGACATCTGGAGTGCCATGAACATATCATCCCGAGTCCGCTGTTTTCTCCTTCTAATTTTTGCTAGCCTCTGAGAAGGAGAAACATTTTCAGCTGGTGGAGGACAAGGGAGAGGTGTTAAAAAAGACACATTTTAGAGAACGAGTACACTCTTTCACGTTAAATTTTGCTGTTCACATTACACAGCACATGTGCTTTCGTTACAAGGTCGCATTTTTCCTCTTATATTGAGGGCCTGCTGGTTTGGTGTGAGAGATCACTCATGCGGTGCCAGGCAACAGAATTTGGCTTGCAGGCAGCCATGGTAAGCCACAGTCTTTTGTCTTTTTTAACGCTCATAACATGTGGGAATGGTTTCAAACAGTAGCGCCCTCATTTCCCATACCAAGGACCCATTGGGTTTGCCATTTAAAATGGGTTTGCAATGTAAAAGGAGGGGCTGGGGTTTCCTGGTTAACATGCAGCAGAAATCCAACTACCCCCCCCACACACAAACAATTCTCTGGGATGATCCCTTCACCCTGCCCCCCTCCCCAAGTGGCTAACAGCGGGGAACATTTCTGTTCAGCCGAGCAGGAATGGGCACCTCTGAATGCCCCCTTAATAAAATCACCCCATTTCAACCAGGTGACTGTGAATGATATCACTCTCCTGAGGATAACAAAGAGAGATAAGGAATGGATGTTGTCTGCAGGCCAGCAAACACTGGGACCATACGCTGTCATGCTTTGTTATGCAATGATTCCAGACTACGTGCTACTGGCCTGGCGTGGTAAAGTGTCCTACCATGGCGGACGGGATAAGGCAGCCCTCCCCAGAAACCTTTTGCAAAGGCTTTGGGAGTACATGAAGGAGAGCTTTCTGGAGATGTCCCTGGAGGATTTCCGCTCCATCCCCATACATATTAATAGACTTTTCCAGTAGCTGTACTGGCCGCGATTGCCAGGGCAAATTAATCATTAAACCATGTGTGATATTTACAAAGGTACACTCACCAGAGGTCCCTGTGTGCTGTCAGGGTCTGGGAGCACGGCTTGTGTGAGTTCAGGGGTTACTGGCTCCAGGTCCAGGGTGATAAACATATCCTGGCTGTTCAGGAAACTGGTTTCTCTGCTTCCTTGCTGCTGTGAGCTATCTACATTATTTAATTTAATAAATGGAGATATCCCATCTCCTAGAACTGGAAGGGACCTTGAAAGATCATCGAGTCCAGCCCCCTGCCTTCACTAGCAGGACCAAGTACTGATTTTTGCCCTAGATCCCTAAGTGGCCCCCTCAAGGATTGAACTCATAACCCTGGGTTTAGCAGGCCAATGCTCAAACCACTGAGCTATCCCTTCCCCCCAATCTTATCTTCATCCTCATCTTCCTTGTACCCCGAACCCGCTTCCCTGTGTGTTTCTCCAGTGAAGGAGTCATAGCACACGGTTGGGGTAGTGGTGGCTGCATCCCCTAGCATGGCATGCAGCTCTGCGTAGAAGCGGCATGTTTGCGGCTCTGCCCCGGACCTTCCGTTTGCCTCTCTGGCTTTGTGGTAGGCTTGCCTTCGCTCCTTAATTTTCACGCGGCACTGCTGTGCGTCCCTGTTATGGCCTCTGTCCTTCATGGCCTTGGAGACCTTTTCTAATATTTTGCCATTTTGTTTACTGCTACAGAGTTCAGCTAGCACTAATTCATCTCCCCATATGGCGAGCAGATCCTGTACCTCCCATTCGGTCCATGATGGAGCTCTTTTGTGATCCTGGGACTCCATCACGGTTACCTGTGCTGATGAGCTCTGCGTGGTCACCTGTGCTCTCCATGCTGGGCAAACAGGAAATGAAATTCAAAAGTTTGCGGGGCTTTTCCTGTCTACCTGGAGAGTGCATCTGAGTTGAGAGTGCTGTCCAGAGCGGTCACAATGAAGCACTGTGGGATAGCTCCTGAAGGCCAATAACGTCGAATTCCATCCACACGACCCCAATTCCAACCCGCTAAGGCCGATTTTATCGCTAATCCCCTCGTCGGAGGTGGAGTAAAGAAACCGGTTTAAAGGGCCCTTTAAATCGAAAGAAAGGTCTTCATCGTGTGAACGTGTCCAGGCTTAATTCGATTTAACGCTGCTAAAGTCGACCTAAACTCGTAGTGTAGACCAGGCCTAAATCGAAAGAAAGGGCTTCGTCGTGTGGACATGTCCAGGCTTAATTCAATTTAACCCTGCTAAAGTCGACCTAAACTCGTAGTGTAGACCAGGGCTCAGATGAGGAACTGAGGCAGAGAAAAACTAGAGGCTTGTCTACATGGGGACAGCCAGGAAATTTAATCCAAATTAACTAAAGGGGTGAATTTGAAGTGGATTAAACATGTGTGAACATCCTCATTTAGAATTATAGTGGCCTTAATTTGGTTTAGTTTAATTCATTTCCAAAGTGAATTAAACTAAATCATATTAAGGCCACTTTAATTCTGAATAACAGGGCAAAATAGGATTTTAATGAAATTTAACTAATCCACTTCAAATTTACATTTCAGTTAATTCAGTTTAACTTTCCAGGATGTCCCCATGTAGACAAGCTCTAACTGACTTACCCAAGGCAACAAAAGAAATCTGCAGCGGAGCAGGGAATTAAATCAGGGTCTCCCAAGTTCCAGGCTAGCATCCTGACTACAGTACCATCCTTCCTTTCCAGCACCTAACTTCTACTGGTGCTTTTGAAAATCTTTCCCTTTAGAAACAAGCTTAGGATCAGTTCTGCAAACCACAAGCTGTTTAAAAAAATAGAAAAAAAAATACTCTTTGAGGAAAGGGAAAAAGTTAGCACAAGAAAAACAAATTATTTCATAGTGCAAAATTCCACTTTGATGTGCATTTTGGTGATTATGAGATAAAATCCTGAGAACAGCATTGGAACAACACTATATACACTTGATTCATCTCTCCCTTTAATGGATCTTTTGGAACTTGCCTAAATTGCCATGAGAAGTTGGTTTTTATCATGCTCTACTGTAAATATTTTAGTACTAAAATTGGCTTTTAATAAAATTAGCAAGAGGTTCAAAATGTCTAATGGACTCCATGGCAGTAACATTACAAAGTATGTCATTTTGCCTCTTTAATGTGCCACCAAAACATTCTTGCAATGAGTTAGAATGTTGATTGTTATTTTTTAGCTCAGGACTTGGCAGGTGTGTAACACGACTCCTGATAGCAGGACAGCAGATTAGATTCTCCCATGTAACCATTTCTAAGGGACTTGGCACAAAAACTGTTATTGCATGTCTTCAGGTGTTTAGTAATTGGATTAATGCAGAGCAGAAGGAATGTCTGCTGCCCTAGCACTGAGAAACGCCGAGGAAAGACACATTCATTTCTGAGAGGAACCTGGAATGTATGATGACAGGCCTGTTCACACACATAAAGCCAGATCTAAGCCTGTGAGTTTAAAATTAACTGCTGTGAGCAATCACCTTCCAGAGAAAAGTTTATCCAAACCTAAATATAATAACAGCGACTCTGTAAGTAAAAGGGTAGGGAGCTTTGGACTATGTTTTGATCCCATTCCAAAAGCAACTTACATAACCTTAGCAAAAGTCTTTATATCAGGCATATCATGGATCCCTGAAATCCTACGTGTCTAATAAAAATGTCCTTGATAAACATAATAGACTCTTAAAAATACTGGAAAGGTATATAGAATATATTATAATCTTGGATCAAGTGCTTTCAAGGTAAATTGATGTTCTTTTAAATACCTTGATCATGAATTAGATAGGCTTTTGTTATGGCAGAGAGCCAAAGACATAAATATGGTCTCCCTGATGAAAACTTTAAACTAAGAGGTCCGTTGAAACTAGTAAACAGAGGGACAGCTTTTTAAAAGTGGCAGTCTAGGTTAGTGCTCTGGCCACCACTTACACACACAATTTTAATTCACTCTCTCTGCATACACAAATGATAGGTTGTACTTGCTCAAAACTCATTTGAATGTGTGCATAAATGAGTTCCTTAATGCATACAAATAGAGGCCACCTTCTGAATAAGTGGCTCTTCTGATTAACCTGAACAGCAGTGGAAATCAGGCACAGAAGAAATGCAATGTATTACTTCCATATTGGGAATCCAAGACCCTTCAGAGACAACTAACCCCAGCTGGAACTCAGCATGGAGCACAGAAGTGGAATGGCAACATGAAGCACTTGCTGTAAGTGGGATATTCCCTACAGAAATACCATTAGCAAAACCAGCGGGAGTTAATGATGCTAGAGCAGCATTAACCACCCCCTACCAATGGAGGGGAAGTAAAGTGCAGGTGTGGCCTCCTGGCTTTTCATGCAGCTATATTGTCAGGGAGGAGAACAGCCCTTCAGTGTTGGAATTGTCTTTCCCCTAGATTTCAAGGAACACCAGGCTTTCGGTGCTCCTTCAGCTGCTAGCACCTCTTCCAAATGGCAGAAATCTATGACGTGAACCACCAAGTCTCATGGAGTTCTCTTCCCATCACATGGATTTGTACCATGGTGGTAAGGAGTATGGGGGACTATATGGCCCCAAACCGTCATTACGTTGATGAAGATGAAGTGCAAATAGAACCTCAATGTTTAGATTGGTTTGGATAAGAACCCCAAAATTAACTATTTGAATTTCCTTGATCTTCAAAATTAGTCTGGAAATCTTGTGAGAATAAGCTCTCTTGTGAGGCTTCCCATACTATCTGCTTCCCAGGGGGTTGGAATTAATGCAAGGATAACTTCTCTTATTGTATTACAATTCTTCCAGATCTGGTACTTGCCAGAAAACAGAATTCAAAGAGTTAATGATTAAAGCAAAAGTCTAACCCTTCTCCTCCACCAAAAAAACCCCAAAACCAAAAACAAAAACAAAAAAACCAACAACAACCTAACCAACCCTCAGAAAGCTTCAGTTTCAGTTTGGAGTAAAATTTGTAGTTGGTTATTACATCTAGACTAGTTTCCAAGCAATTAACATTGAGAGGAAGTATACTCCTATATCCCCAGGATTTAGAGACGAGAATATACTTTGAAGACTAAAACGTACACAGTATACGTACACAGTATATTTTCACTACGTTGTTCTGTTTAATTTTATCTATGGAAGAGATTTATTTATTTACTTAATGGAATTTGGTGGAATTTAATCAGTTCAGCCACTTGCTTTTTTGTTATAAAAATCCTTAATAGCTTTATCAAAGTCTTAATAACTTAATCAAGTGACTGTCTTTTCACAGGGGTCAGCCTGTGTGTCAACTTCTGCATAAGTGTAACTCTTTAAGAGACTACGGCTTCAAAGGGAACTGCATGCTAACTTTCAAGAGCAGAATTTGGTCCTCTGATCCAGAATTTAGAAACCTTAGCAGATGCAGATAAAGTTGACAAACAGTTTCCATTATAACCTCGTATTTTACTTGCTCGTAGCTTTCTGAAACAAACTCCTTTTGGAGTGAACATTTCCATGCTGGTTTTCTGTCTGAAGCTTATTTTATTTTTGAGGTTTGAGCAAAGGTAACTGCATCACCAGCAGTTCCCCGGGACATTCTTTCTGCAGAGCACATACACAAGCAGTTTGTCTTTGGTGGCAGCATAGGGAGGACAATGAGAAGCAGCTCTGTCACATTCTTCTTTGGAGGTCTAGCATGTATGGTCTCCACAGAACCCTAATATGTGGGTTTCAGCCTGCCAGTGGCTATGGAAAGGGTTTGGGGATGTGTCCTTTAGTTGGAGTATATTGTCCTGAGGGAGCAGAAGGATCCCAACGATGGGTTTGGGGCTGCATCCTGGCAGAGGACCGATTGTTATCCTCTGTCTTGCACATGTGTGAAGGTTCAGCCACAACCTGTACTTTTTATATCATTCAATCTATAACCAGGATGTGCACTACAGTCAGTTTAAGTTTGCTCTTGGAAACCTATCTTTTGCATTCCTTGACATTTTTTGTAATTTTAAGCATGTAACCTTAACTTTGCATTAAAATATGCACTTTTTTGCCTATATGTATTGTCAAAGGGAGTTTTGAGTCCAAGGCCAGCAGTGCCTCCTTGTGGTGATACTCCAGACTGTGCCGCCTAATGGCAAGAGTCAATGGTCACCTTACCTATCAGTGGGATTAGGCAGCTGTGTCACCCCGTGGTGAGATTCAATGGCTGCTTTACCTAGCAGTGGGGTTTAGCAGCTGTGTTGCCCAGGGGCAAGAGTAAGTGGCCAGGAGGAGGGGAACCTGGACCCTTCTTGATCCACTGGATTCCACCCAGGACTCAAAGAAACAATAACTCAAATTGCGTGGCCTAGGAGACGGGCACCCCTACACCTGCTCCCTGGGCCACCTCCTACCTCAGCTTCAGATCCTCTGCTGGTGCCACTGGTCTGCCTTCGGGCCCCCTTGGAGTTCTTTAGAGCCATCCTCCAGAGAGTCTCCCTCAGTCTGCGGTGGCTTGACCATGGTGCCTGGTCCCGGCCTTTGGGAGCCTCAGTGGCTCCTCTTCAAGAGGCCGTCGCACCCCTTGGTTCTCCTGCGCAGTCAGCCCAGACTGAGCTGAGTTGAACCTTCTCTCCACTGGGAGCATGCCCAGCAGAGGCGAGGTGGTGTGCTTCCTGTGCCTATAGCAACTCCTTAACCCTCACCTGACTAGTGTGGGGGTGGACTTCTAGCACTAGCGTGACCAGACAACAAGTGAGGGTGGGGGTAATAGGCACCTATATAAGACAAATATCAGGACTGTCCCTATAAAATCAGGACATCTGGTCACCCTATCTATCACATACAGATAGCTAGATACAGATATACATACATACATACATACATACATACACACAAGATCGTATAACACCCCAAAAATGACATTACAATTATTTAGGTTGCCAAAGTCAAGCAACTGAAAATTAGGAAGTACCAGAATTACAGTTGCCCACACCTGCTCAACTCAGCCCAGCCTGTGCATTGAAGGAGGACGAATCTTGTCCTCCTTGGAAAAAAAAAGCATGTGATCATGTAACAAGACTATCATAATGCATACACCCAAAAGGGCTGACTTAAGGTTATGTGAGCAAGCATGCATCTATTATTTCCTAACTTCTGAGTGCCTGACTTTACAACCCAAATAATTGTCTTGAAAGAGTTATGTTTAATATGCTGGTCTTGATACTTTTTAAAGGAAACAGATAAAAACAAATGTACAATGTAATAACTTATCCATCATGCATCATCAGAAGGTTTGGAACACTGAATCTTTACAGCACAGTACTTCTGCCACAGTTCTGATTACATTAGCTGACAGCAGGAGAAGGCTGCTATCCCAGAGGGTTGCTGGTATCATGTGCTGGGTCCCAGGGATGGTCAAGGGGACCAGCTCTATATCCAAAAATAAATAAAGTAAAATAAAATCAAAAATAAAGTTGACAAAAGCTTTCAGGGTTTATTGGACAACATTCGATTTGTCGATGAAAACTTTCAAAATGTAAAAAATTTGAAATTTGAAAAATTTCAAACAGTTCTGAAACATAAAGCCTGAGGACTAGATTCTGACTCCCTTAACTCATAGCCAAGAAGCATACTCCATCAGTAGTCCCACTGATTTCAATAGGTCTACAGATGGGGTAAGGGTATGTGAATCTGGCCCTAGCTATGCAACTTACTGAGGGAGGGGAACGACACAAATTAATATCCCTAGAAATCAATGCTCACAATTTTTGTCTTAAGAAAAGTTTATGTTTTTGATTGATTTTCTTTTCAGATGAAGGCCAATGTTAAAATATGATGCCCAAGATCCCAGTAACAACACAGCAGAAATTTTTGATAGCTGTCCTGTTCTCAGAAATCCTGGATTGTTTTTTCATATTGGATTCGATACGCTTTTATAGGCAGGATGAGTGGAAATGACGATCCTTTTTACAGCAATTTTATGTACACTTGGAAGAAAATATGAAGAACTAATTACAAGGGAAAAAGTCAAATAGTCTTTTACTTGTATACGTTGTCTTTCAAAGGAATATGCCAGGGATGGATTGCCTGTTGTGAGGGTATTTACTTGCTCTCCATATTTTTTAGAGCATTAACTGTGCTTAGAAATGTATCTCTGTACAGTTATTAAAAAGGATTGAAATTCCTACTGTGCATTTTTGCTTTAGTTTCCTTTCCTTTTGATTTTCTTTTAATTAAAAAATAAAGTGGCCTGTCGACCAGAAGCAGAGATATGTTCAGACCTGTAACCTTACAGGTTCAGGAAGACTTCAAAGTCGAAACTGGTAGGATCTGATTACATTTCATCATAGATGGTAAATGTATGCCTGTAAGCCATAACCTTTGGTTGCACTTCTCTGCTTTTAGCTATTGACTGGAAGTTACAATTGTGCTATTCATTTATCAAACAGTCATGCTGAATGCAATTCCACTTATTTCTGTTTCGTTTTATTGGCAACTTACATCTTCAACAGAGATGGTACAACACACAAGCCTGTTTGGATATCTGTCTTTTTTATAACTGCCCACAACGTATTTGAAGACTGTTATGGAGTCCCCACCTCAGTCTTCTTTTCTCAAGACTAAACATGCCCAGTTTTTTTAATCTTTCCTCGGAGGTCAGATTTTCTAAACCTTTTATCATCTTTGTAGCTCTCCTTTGGACCCCTTCCAATTTGTCCACATCTTTCTTTAAATGTGGCACTGAGAACTGGATGCAACACTCCAGCTTAAGCCTCACCAATGCCGAGCAGAGAGGGACCGTCTGTGTCTTAGAAATGACATTCCTGTTAATAGACCCAGAATGATACCACCTTTTTTTCGCAACTGTATAACATTGTTAACTCATATTCACTTTGTGATCCACTATAACTCCCAGATCCCTTTCGTCGGTATTATTGCCTAGCCAGTTATTCCCTATTTTGTAGTTGTGCATTTGATTTTTCCTTCCTAAGTGCAATATTTTGCACTTGTCTTTATTGAATTTCATTGTGTGGATTTCAGACCAATTCTCCAATTTATCCAGGTCATTTTGAATTCTAATCCTGTCCTCCAATGTGTTTGCAATCCCTCCAAGCTTGGTGTCATCCACAAATTTTATAATCATACTCTTTACTCCAGTATCCAAGTTATTAATGAAAGTGTTGAAAAGAATCACACCCAGGACAGACCCCTGCAGAACTCCACTAGATATTTCCTCCCAGTTTGACAGTGAGTCATTGATAACTATTCTCTGACTATGGCCTTTCAACTAGCTATGCACAGTTGTATTAATTTACATGGAGATAGTGGGGGTGGCAGGAATGATGCTGAAGCTTGCCCAGTAGCCTCACTCTGTTCTTTTCTATTTTTCTCCCTGAAGTCTCTTTCTTTAAGGACCCGCAAAGTGAGTGATGGACGGACTAGCCCATCCCTTCATTATTTTGTACACCAATGAGGCCTAATATTCAACACACCAATTTTGGTTTATTCATTTCTGGACCGCCATTTTCTTGTTTACCAAGCATGATCTCAACACAGTCCTTGAATTATATCAGTAGGCTTTTTTGTTTAGACTAATTCAGTTTTTTTTCTTTTCCTTTCATACCTTTTCCCATTAACATTTGTTATAATAGGTTATTGTGACAGCTTATAAACATTCACATTGTTTCTACAGTTGAGCTCACAATTAGGGTAAATCTGTAGGTCCAATTATCACAACGCAATAGTCAGTTCATCTAGACCACATTCCCCTATGAGAGTGTCATGTGGAACTGTGTCAAAAGCCTTACTAAAAATCAATATATATCATGCCTACAGCTTCCCCCTGCACATTAGGCCAGTAACTCTTTCAAAGAAGGAAATTAGGTTGGTTAGGCATGATTTGGTCTTGACAAATCCATGTTGGCTATTACTTATAATCCTTTAGGTGCTTATAGATTAATTGGTTAATAATTTGGTTCAGTATATTTCCAGGTACCAAAGTAAGGTGTATACCGGTGTATAGTTCCCTGGGTCTTTCTTTCCCCCCTTTTAAAGATAGGAGGAGGGCAAACATAATACCTATCCTCTGGGATCTCAGCTGTCCACCATGAGCTCTCAAATATATTTCACTCTTTCCTTTTTTATAATCATGAAATCTATCATTTCACAATTGCTTTCACCTAAATTGGTTGTAAATCAGAAAGTTGAAGGCAATTCCTCCCTGTTTGTCAGAATCAAATCTAAAATAGCTGTTCCCCTGGTTACTTCCTCCACTTTCTGAAACAAGAAGTCATCTCCAAATCATTCCAAGAACTTCCTGGAGATTTTGTGTTTTGCAGTATTACTTTTCCAACAGATGCCTCAGGATGTCTCAAATGCTCACATTGCTACAAGCATTGGTAAAAGAGTCGTGACGTTTAAGAAAACAGAAGAGCTGTTACATTACAGCAGCATGCAATAGGATCCAGACAGCAAAACATTATTGTTTCTTTATTAATTATTTGTATTGTGATTGTACCCTGGAGCTCCAGTTATGGATTTGGACCTCATTGTGCTAGGTGTTGTAGAAACGCAGAACAAAATGCCAGTATCTTCCACATAGAGCTTGAGACACTGGTTCTGATACCCAGGCAGCTAAGTCTGATACTAGGCTCCAGAATGACATGCTTCATTTTCCTTCTGCTTTGTAGATAGTGAAAAGTTGTCCTCTTTTCTTGTTCCTATTTTGGTATCTGGAACAATGGTGCTTGCTCTCACTGTTACTGTTACCATGAGCCATCAACAGCCCTAGAGAAACACCCCTTCTTTCCCTCAAAAATGCTGCTATTATCAAGTAAAGAACCACATAATATTATGTTTTTCATGAAAATCCAGCTTCATAAAATCAAAACAAAATATCTGAATGTTTTGAACAGCTCTACTTCTCACCATAATAACTTTATTGACCACTTCTTGAAAATATGCCCTATTTGTGTTGTTCATTACATGAGCTTTCCTGACTTTCTTTACCAGTACACAAATAGTTTTTCTTGGGGCTATAGAATGAGTTACATTATTTAAATATCAGAGGGGTAGCTGTGTTAGTCTGGATCTGTAAAAAGCAACAGAGAGTCCTGTGGCACCTTTAAGACTAACAGATGTATTTGAGCATAAGCTTTCGTGGGTGAACACCCACTTCGTCAGATGCATGTAATGGAAATTTCCAGAGACAGGTATAAATATGCAGGCAAGAATCAGTCTGGAGATAACGGGGTTAGTTCAATCAGGGAGGGTGAGGTCCTCTGATAGCAGTTGAGGTGTGAACACTAAGGGAGGAGAAACTGCTTTTGTAGTTGCCACAGGACTCTCTGTTATTATTTAAATAGAAATTGCTGAACTGTGACTCATCTTTGCTACCAATAGTGCTACTCATCTGTGACTTTGGGTATGTCTTCACTGTAGAGTTAACTTGGGCTTTTACTCAGGTGTTGCCCCTAACTCCCTCTCTTGTCCACACACAAAACCTTCTCACCTGAGGTTAGTGCTTTCAACCCAGGATAGCTGGCCGGCTGGTGGTGGGGTCAAAACCAAGGTGCCACTTTCACTCAGGCTATTAACCCACCCACTTTGGAGTGAGGATGCATTGCAAGCTAAATTATTTGATTGCTGACTTTCCTTCTAGACACACGGGGAAGGAGGGAGACGGAGAGATTGTGGGAAGGAATTGGATGACTGACAAATTCCACAATTTACTGGAAAAGAATTAGAGCAACTCAACTGACTGAAGCACCAAGAGCCATGGGATATGCTCCCAGAAGTCCTAGTAATTCACACTGGGTGAGTGCAACACCAATGAGAACACAGTAACTCAGGTATTGTTTTGCCATGTGCCTGTTCATATCTGGCTAGGCTAACCTGAGTTAACTCTGCCAGGAGGATATATCCTTTAGGGTTGAGATTAGGAAATGATATAAGACTTCAAGCTGACCAGAGTTTGTGTTCTGGGTATTTGTTGCTCGTGCAGTAAAATAAAAGGAGCTGATGAAGAAATTACTGACTCCAACTCTAATTTACTTGGACAGAACTTGTGGGATTATAATGATTATCTGAGTTGGGTTTAAAAACTAACCTGTATTCTTTAACACGTGTTACTATACAATCACAGCCTAAGGTAATGTTATATAAATACACAGAAATACTGGCAAGCGGTACATAAAGAGAAGCAAGGTCTAGCTGGTTTTGAACCAACGTCCTTAACACCTCTGCATAACATCTACTGCAGCACAAAGGGAAGCCACTAGAAAAACTCACTGTAGGTAAGAAACACAAAACTGTATGTCCAGTGATCATAGCAAAGTTTAACATTAGATCAGCACAAGTAAAATTAGCTGTTTCAACTGGAAATGTTATTCTTCATTACCTGCCCTCAGCTATTGCTGTGTGCTGTTAAAAATAGCCATGTTTCTTGCAAGCAGAGGTATTGTATTTTGGACACTAGTGAAGTGATTCCAAGATAGGGCCTGATCCCAAGGCAACTGAATTTAATGGTAGTATCACCAGGTTCTCCCTGGGGCACCAAGATGACCTGACCACAAAAGACCACAAAAGACCAAGATGTAGCAGAACTTTATTTCACTTGCACTCACACTCAGTTGCTTTCAGTCCCATTTCCCCATCAGTTATCCATCCTAACTGATCAGAATCTTTCCTTTTCTGGGAAGTCTAATGTCTCTGTAAGGAGACAGACCCCATCCTGTGGGCCCAACCACCTGAATTCAGTACTTTATTTTCAAGATGCTGTTTCTCCTCACTCTACCAGTTCTCTTCAGCCTGATGCTCTCTTTTCCTGGCACTCCTTCATCAGCACACCTTTCTCTAGTATTGTTTCTCCTACTACTACCCCAATAGCATGCTGAGCCTGTATTATATAGGGTTTCATGCACCTCCCACTCTCAACAGACTTTTCTAAAGATTTAACAGCCAACTGAAGCCAGCTCAACCACAACATAGTTCTAATTCCTGAGGTAATCACAAACTTTCTACAGCAGCTTCCAAGTCTAGCTTCTCAAAGGACTTGGAATTTTCTTTCTTTTTGTCTAAGTGACAGTTTACTCTGCTACATTACTCACCCACACATCCACAGGAGTCTGCAACTTGGTCACAGTGCTCTTAGCTCTTTCCACTGACTTCAGTTGGCTTTTGGATTATACTGGACCATATTGAATAGCCAGTAGTTCATATCTGTCAGTTTGTGGTATGGATAAAACAGTATAGAAACCTTGAGATATATCTTCTATAACGCATGTATGCAGAATATATGTATATAATCTTGTAGGCCTAATATTTCTAAACATGGATTCTTACAATGCTGAGCCAAATTCAACTCATCTTCTAAGTCTAGGTATACAAACAATAGGATTTGTACACAGCAAACTTGTCTAAATTATCTGCGTTCATAAATGACATTTCTGGGTGCAAATTCTAATATCTGCATATGCAAATGATAGCACAAAAATTGTGTGCACAAAATTGGAGTACATGCTTTGGAAAGTTGCTTCTCTGTGCTTTTCTGCATTAATGAAAGGCCTCTTGTGTGAAAAAGCTGACATATGGAGTTTTAAATTAGAACCTGGAAATCTCCTGTACCTCAATCAAATGAATGATCAAAATATCAGTTAGTGTGCAATAGAAAATCAGGTTAGTTGGAGTCTGATGATGGTTCAGGAGAAGAATGATGAGTTTGTCTCCAAGGCACTGGAATGGGACTCTGGAAATATGCATTCAGTTCCTGGCTCTGCTGTGCGTTCTCTGTGTGATCTTGGAAAGTCACTTAGGCTCAGATCCTCAAAGGTATTTAGGCTCCTAACTTCTATTGATTTCATTGGGGCAGGGCCCTAGCATAGTGGGGTCTTGCTTTCAGTTGCGGGTCTCCAAATGCTACTGTAATATAAATAATAGCATGTTGGAGTACCCAGGTGCTATACAAATAACACCACCACATTTATTCCAACAGGCAGTTGTGTAATTTGTTACATAGTATAGCTAGTTATTCTTTCCTTGGTGTAGACAATTTGAAGAATGCATAAGGTAAAATATTAGTAAAGGGTATACAAGTAGTGCGAACTGGGATGTGTGAGGTAGGGATCCTTGCTCATGCAGAAGATATATAAATGGTTTATGATAGTATATAGAGACTTTCTCTGCAATCTCTAATCTCTCAATACAATTAAACTGTCTGAATCAGGTCTTCTTCAGCTGTATCATTCTACAAAGCAGATGTTGATTCTGTGAGTCTTTACATTTAAACATTCCATGATTCATAGAAAATTTATGATTAAAAGATGGTATAAAGATGAGAAACCTTCTACCATTATGTAGCTAGATGAACATGTGTGCATAGTTATTGCAGAATATCCACTGCATTGTACTCCCAGAAAAGAAAAAGAAAAAAAAACAGTTCCCTTTGGTTGAATAAAATATATAAATTAAGTAAAGATGGCCCTCTCCTACTGTTTTATTCTTTCATATCAGTTTGCAACCAGTAAAATCACATGTGCTCAGTGTTGAGTACAACATTGTTTCTATTCAGCTGTCATTTTCAAGAAATCAGATAATATAAATCTGTGAGTAATCCTTAGAATTCCCATTGGATGACTCTACATACCTAAATGTGTGTTTTCAGATTGTAAACATATTTATTCTCAATACATACTGTATATACTCAATCATAAGCCGGTTCGTTTATAAGCCAACCCCCCCACCCCAAGATGGATAAGTAAAAATGAAAAATTTTTATAACCCGTTCATAAGCCGACCCTATAATTCAGGGGTCAGCAAACTTTGGCTCCTGGGCCATCAGGGTAAGCCGCTCGCGGACCGAGATGGTTTGTTTACCTTGAGCGTCTGCAGGCACGGAGGTAAACCTAAGTAAACAAAGTGTCCCGGCGCGCCAGCTGCTTACCCTGACGGGACGGGACAGCAACTGGTGGGGAAATTTTTTTGGGGGGGAGAAGCTGGGGGTCAGGTGAGTAAGCCCTGTGACCACACCCCACATGACCCCACCCCTAGTCCGGGACCCCCACACTCTCCCTATCCCACCCTTCCCACCTTATCTGGGGAGGCCAGGGGAGGATGTCTCTGACCTGGCTGGAGCTGCTCCGGCAGGCTGGGCAGTGTGGCTGCAGCCTGTTCCGGCGGGCCAGGCGGCGCGGCCACAGGCTGCTCTAGGGAGTGGGGCTGAGTGGCACGGCTGCAGCCTGCCAGCCCCAGAACTGCAGCTGCTTCGGAGGCTGGGAGGAGAGCAGCGTGGCCAGAAGTGGAGAGACTCTGGCCCTGACTCTTCCCTTCTGGCTGTGCTGCCTCTCCTTGCTCCCTCTGTTGGGGGGAGGGGCCGTGTCCCACCTCTCCCTCTCTATACCCATTCATAAGCCGACCTTCTTCTCTGGTGCTTCCCTTCTTTATTAAAAAAATTCGGCTTATGAATGAGTATATATGGCAGTTTGGTTTGGGTATCTGAAACCATGAAGTGGACTTTTAGATCAACCAAGGGTTTAGTCATACTCTTATTTTTATCTAGTGTGTTCTGAATTTTTTTAATGCTCCCCTCAATGTGGTATAGTGGCAACATATAAAGATAGAAGTAGTTGCGTGGAATTGTTTGTGCCACCATCCATTCAGGAAGCAGAAAGAATAACATGTGACTTACCTGGCCAATCTTAACTCAGTAACCTAGCACATTCTGAATATTCAGTCATTCCATGGAGTAATAAAATAAAATAAAATAAAATTGGTATGACTTTGGAATTTAGGGTTTAAATGTGACTTTGTAATTCCCTTTTTTTGCCAGACACCTTGCTAGCTAAATATTTGTGGAATAGAAACACAAAACTATTGTTAATAAAGTCAAAGAGAATTTATGTTTAATCATTTAGTCATCTTTGCTCTCCAGCCCTCTATTTATTTTGCCATTTTCTAAGCAGTTGTTCTTGCTTGTTTTTGCCCAATTGTTTTTAAAATTTTCCCCACCCATTAGTGTTGAATGAATTCTCTCCCCATTGCAAGAGTACTCATAGACTCATAGACTTTAAGGTCAGAAGGGACCATTATGATCATCTGGTCTGACCCCCTGCATGCTGCAGGCCATAAAACCGTCCCTACCCCTTCCCTGGACTCTGCTGTTGAAGTCCCCAATCCTGTTTTAGGTGACTTCAATTGGCAGAAACCCTCCTGCTAGAGATCCCTGCCCCATGCTGCGGAGGAAGGCGAAAAACCTCCAGAGGCTCAGCCAATCTGCCCTGGAGGAAAATTCCTTCCCGACCCCAAATATGGCGATCAGTAAGACCCCGAGCATATAGGCAAGAGTCTCCAGCCTGACCCCTGTCAGCCATTATACAATTTACCTACCATTTCTTGATTTTCCTTGACTACTATGTTTTACCATTAAACCATTCCCTCCATAAATTTATCTAACTTAATCTTAAAACCAGACAGGTCCGTCGCCCCCACCGTTTCCCTCAGAAGGCCGTTCCAATATTTCACCCCTCTGACGGTCAGAAACCTTCGTCTAATTTCAAGCCTGAACCTCCCCACGGCCAGTTTATATCCATTCGTTCTCGTATCCACATTAGTACTAAGATGGAATAATTCTTCTCCCTCCCTCGTATTAATCCCTCTAATATAGTTAAAGATAGCAATCATATCCCCCCTCAGCCTTCGCTTTGTCAGACTAAACAACCCAAGCTCCTCTAGTCTCTTTTCATACGACAGGTTTTCCATTCCTCTGATCATCCTAGTGGCCCTTCTCTGCACCCGTTCCAGTTTAAGTTCATCTTTTTTAAACATGGGAGACCAGAACTGCACACAGTACTCCAAATGAGGTCTCACCAGCGCCTTGTACAACGGAAGCAGGACCTCCTTATCCCTACTAGATATACCTCGCCTAATGCATCCCAAGACAGCATTGGCTTTTTTCACCGCCACGTCGCATTGTCGACTCATAGTCATCCTACGGTCTACCAGGACCCCTAGGTCCTTCTCCTCTTCCGTTACTTCTAACCAATGCGTCCCCATCTTGTAACTAAAATTTTTATTAGTCATCCCCAAATGCATCACCTTACACTTTTTACTATTAAATTTCATCCTATTCCTGATACTCCAATTCACAAGCTCATTCAAGTCTCCCTGCAGGATATCCCTATCCTCCTCCGAATTTACAACGCCTCCCACCTTCGTATCATCCGCAAACTTTATCAGCCCACTCCTGCAATCGGTCCCGAGGTCAGTTATAAATAAATTAAATAAAATGGGTCCCAAAACCGAACCTTGAGGCACTCCACTAGTAACCTCCCTCCAACCCGACAGTTCACCCTTTAATACGACCCGCTGCATTCTCCCCATTAACCAATTCCTTATCCACCTCTGGATTTTCATATCGATCCTCATGTTTTTCAGTTTAACCAATAATTCCTCATGGGGTACAGTATCAAACGCTTTACTGAAATCCAGGTATATTAGGTCCACCGCATTTCCCTTATCTAATAAATCCGTTACTTTCTCAAAGAAGGAGATCAGATTCGTTTGGCACGATCTGCCTTTCGTAAAACCATGTTGTAATTTATCGCAATTGCCACTAACCTCCAGGTCCTCAACTAGTTTCTCTTTCAGAATTTTCTCTAACACCTTGCACACTACAGATGTTAAACTAACAGGCCTGTAGTTACCCGGATCACTTTTTTTCCCTTTCTTGAAAATAGGAACCACATTAGCTATTCTCCAGTCTAACGGGACCACCCCCGAGTTTACAGATTCATTAAATATTATCGCTAACGGGCCTGCTATTTCCCGTGCCAATTCCTTCAATATTCTCGGATGAAAATCGTCCGGTCCTCCCGACTTAGCCCCATTAAGGCATTCAAGTTTTGTTTCTACCTCGGATATGGTAATCCCCCATCCTGAATGCCCCTCTGTAGTGGTGCTAGTATCCCTAATACCTTCATTGGCCTCATTAAACACCGATGCAAAATATTCATTGAGATATTGCGCCATGCCTAGATTGTCTTTAATCTCCTCTCCGGCAATAGTCTTCAGCGGTCCCACTTCTTCTTTCTTTGCTTTCTTCCTATTTATGTGGCTGTAAAACCTCTTACTATTGCTTTTAATTCCCCTCGCTAGGTCCAACTCTACTCGGCCTTTGGCCTTTCTCACTCTATTTCTACATTCTCTGACTTCGCTAAGGTAAGTTTCTTTACTAATCCCTCCCCTCTTCCACTCTTTGTACGCTTTCTGTTTCTTCCTAATCGCCCCTTTGAGTCGGTCGCTCATCCAGCTCGGTCTAAATCTCCTGCTTTGTAATCTTTTTCCCTTTTTTGGAATGCAGGCCTCCGACAGCTCATGCATCTTTAATTTGAAGTAATCCCAGGCTTCTTCTGCCTTTAGATCCATTAATACGTTTGCCCAATCCACTTCCCTTACCAGTCCCCTTAATTTGTTAAAATTGGCCTTTTTAAAATTATAAACCCTAGTCTTTGACTTAATTCTGTTACTCCTCCCATGTATTTTAAACCGAATTAGCTCATGATCACTGGAGCCCAAATTGTCCCCCACTACCACTTCCTCAACGAGGTCCTCACTACTTACCAGAATCAAATCTAAAATGGCCTCCCCCCTTGTCGGTTCTGCTACCACTTGATGAAGGAATTGATCAGCAAGCACCTCTAGGAACATCTGAGCCCTATTATTACTACTAGCGTTTGTGCCCCAATCTATATCTGGGAAGTTAAAGTCCCCCATAATTACACAGTTTCTATTAGTAATTACTTCTCTAAACACATTAAATAGTTCCTTATCCATATCTTGGGTCGATCCCGGCGGTCTATAGCACACTCCAAGCACTATCCCCGGAGAGGCTCTAGTAGTCCTATTACCCAGTGTGAGTATAGCCCAGACGGACTCTGTGTTATCTAATCCATCAACTATTATTTCTTTACAGCTTATTTCACTATTGACATACAATGCCACCCCCCCACCTTTACCTTTATTCCGGTCTTTCCTAAACAGCGCATACCCCTCCATACCTGCGTTCCAGTCGTGACTGCCATTCCACCACGTTTCTGTTATTCCTACGATATCTGGTTTCAGCTCTTGGACCAAGAGCTCCAATTCCTCCATTTTATTACCTAGGCTTCTGGCATTGGTGTATAAACACCCTAATGTATGTCGTTTAGCCTGTCTCCCATTAGTAGCACTATAAGTTGCGGGCCTCCTTGCGTCCGTCCCCCCTGTCCTTCCTATGTCCAATCTCATCTCCCCGGCTATGTCTCCTCTCATTTTACTCACCTTTTCCATACTGGAATCTGGCGTGGAGATTAACTGTGCATCTCCCAACCTTCTCCCCAAACTTCCTAGTTTAAAGCTCTTTTGATAAGATGAGCCAGCCTCCCTCCCAGAAGTCTATTTCCTTCCCTACTCAGGTGAAGCCCATCCCGCGAGAACAGGTGTCTGTCCCCGAAAGCCTCCCAGTGGCCATACATCCCAAAGCCCTCCTTATAGCACCACTCTCTTAGCCAACTATTTATTCTCACAATCCTATCAGCCCTTTGCTGCCCTTCCCTTGGAACGGGCAGAATCCCACTAAAGATAATCTGAGCCTCTATCTCCTTGAGCGTCTTCCCCAGCCTGGCATAATCTCCCTTGATTCTCTTTAACGAGAACCTAGCCGTGTCATTCGTTCCTACATGAAGGATTATCAAGGGGTTCTTACCTGCTCCTTTTAGGATCCTTTTCAACCGCAGGTCCACATCGCGTATCTTTGCCCCTGGTAGACAGCACACCCTTCTGTTCTCCGGGTCCGCCCTGGTCACAGGCCTGTCCAATCTCCTCAGTAATGAGTCTCCAATTACATACACCTGCCTTCGCCTGGCAACAGTGCGATCTAGTAATCTAGTCTCTAATCCCTCTAGTCCTGACCTGTGCCTGTTCCTATCTTCCCTTATGCTCCCCCTTATGCCTTCCTGATTCCTCCCGGGGCCCAGAATTGGTGCTGTCTCCATCAACTCCTCCCCTCTCTCTCTCGGACTAGCTGCTCTTCTCTTCTTCCTCACTCTCCCACCTTCAGCCGCCACCTGCTGCCCCTCCACCTCGCTATCCAAACACTCGAACCTATTCCTGAGTTCTATTCCCCCCTCACTGGCCCTTCTTTTCCTTGGCCTGCTTCTCACAGTCACATGCTTCCACCGCCCATGTTCTCCCCCTTCCATTCCCCTCTCACCGTCCTCTGCCTCTACCTGCGCTGCAGGGCATTCTCCTTCAGCCCCTCCTTGCCTGTCCTCCATCAGCTGCTCAAACCCCCGCCTAAACTCCACCAGGGTATCTACCTGCATCTCTAGCCCCTTAATCTTTTCCTCTAGTAACACTATCAGGCGACACTTCATACACACATACCTGTGTTCCAGCTCCCCTGCTAGGACCATATACATACCACAGCTTCCACATGCAGCCATCTGCATTCTGTCTGCTCCTGCTGCTTGGCTCATGCCTGCAGCACTCCCTGCCCACAGCACCTGTGGACTCAGAGCACACACCACACCGTGCCCTCCTGCCTCCCCCCTTACCTCCCCCTGCAAACTCCCTCTCAAACTCCCCTGTTAGCCGCCCTGTTTGCTGCCTCCGGTGCCGCTGCTCGCGGAGTGTGTGTTTCATATCAATGCAAAGCATAGATGTCTGACAGCTGTGCTCTGCTCACAGCCAAATTACATGAAATGATGATGAACTAAGGCCTATAAACTTAGAGGACTCTGTCATCTCCCTCTCTTGTTAGAGAAGACAAATCACGATTTGTTCTCTCTAGTACTCTTAAAGCACTTTCCTTTGCTGTTCCTACCAGCCTCATTGGTTGAATAATTCAAAAACCTTTCAGATACAGGGTCTGACCCAAAGCCCACAGAAATCAATGAGTGTTTCCATTAACTTCAAAGGGTTTTGAAACTGGACATAGAGTTAATGGTGTAAATGGATCACTGCCCCAATGGTTTTGATTTGCAAGATAAAATGTGTAGCATACAGCTCACTCTAGGGATGGCAATGTTAATTCATCAGGAAAGTATCATAACGAAGAAGGACCAAACATGAAGAGGACCTTCCACTTTGAAAAAGCCTTTCAATTGTGAGAATTATACTCACAACATTGACACTCCATCTACACCTAACAGCTTACCAGTAAAAACTAAAAAAAAAAGAGGAAATTAATAAATACTAGAACTAACCAAACAGCACCCTTTCCCCCACCTTATCCCAAGAAGAATTTTGGTCTCAAGAAGGGAGAGTGCTAGAGAGACCATGAAGTCCATTTGGGGCTTTGCTTTTGCTATTGATTTTACATGAAAGCCACTGTATAGAACCTAACATAGATAGATGGTTACTTCAGAATATCACTGCGTCCTTTTGTAACATCTTAACCATCCTCCTCCTGATGTTCATACCTTTCATATATCTGAAAATGATAAATTGGACTCAATGGTCCCTACACACACAAATAAGTTTGAATGTCACTCAGTATTTTCCTTTGAATATCCTTCCTTCAACAGCATTTTAAAAGAAAAATATTACCACCTACAATCCAAGGAGACCAACTGGCCTACAAACTTTTGCTGAAGCAAGGAGATCAGGAATGTTGGAATAGTGTAAGACCTTGGCTACCAAAAAGGAAGAAGAGTATGGTACAGAATCATTCTGATGTCCTCTTCAGTAGCATTGAGATGCTTCTTGAGCAAGAGACTGGCCAAGGCCATTTTTATTTCATTGAATATAGGTTGTAATAATTTGTATAGATATTTGGATACAGTCACAATTTTAAAATATAACTGCTTATCAGTGAAGGCAAAGGATCTTTAATGCTTTTTTATTGGATACTCTAGAAGTATTTTTTCAGGTATCCTTGTCTGACATTTTGAGATAGTGCAGAGTTTAAAGCCAACTACATGTTTACTTGATCCAGTTCCAACATGGTTGTTAAAAGAATGCCTGCCTTTTCTCGGTCATGCTATCCTGAGAATTGTAAATTGCTCTCTTGGATCTGGGATGGTTTCAAAACAATTTGAACCAGGCTATAATAATTCTTTTATTTAAAAAAAATCCCTTTGTCTGTGGATGATTTGTCTAATAACCATCCAGGTCATAATTTACACATTTTAGCTGAGGAAAAAGCTGTTTAAAGTTCAGTCCAGATTTTATATACACCATAATACTGGAAAGGCATTGCTAAAGGTTTACAGTCATCTCATAGTTGCTAGTAATGTGAATTTTCTTTCATGGGCTCCATCTTGCAAGACACTGTGCACTCTGGAACCAGTCCTGCAAAGCACGTAAGCATATGCTTACATTTAGGCACAAGAATACATCCATTGAAGTCCATCAGATGACTCATATACTTAAATGCTTTGGAGGATCAGGGCAAGGGAGCTTAGCAACTTGCAAGATCAAGACCTTTTCAGACCTTTGGCCAATGTTTGACATTGTTGATCCTTTTGGCTCAGCTGTAACCTATTATGGGACTACATGGAACATCTTTGAATTAGTTCATTTTTTTTGTCTCCTTCTCTTTACAATCAGCATTGGTGAATACAGGGAATTTAGGTCTCATACATTTGATCTGTGCCTAGGTATATATTGCCTTTGGGATCAGTTACCTGTACAGTTGCTTGTGATGCTCAAAATACAGATTTAGGCCCTGATTCTGCAGTGAGTTCCAGGTGGAGTCAATGGAGCCATGCTGGTAGGTTGGAGCCACGGGGCCACATGTAGCTTCAAATGCAGGATTAAGGCTTTATTTAGTACCTCTGCTTAATGAAACCTTATGGTCTGACAATTCATAGAATCATAGAATCTCAGGGTTGGAAGGGACCTCAGGAGGTCATCTAGTCCAACCCCCTACTCAAAGCAGGACCAATTCCCAACTAAATCATCCCAGCCAAGGCTTTGTCAAGCCTGACCTTAAAAACCTCTAAGGAAGGAGATTCCATCACCTCCCTAGGTAACCCATTCCATTGCTTCACCACCCTTCTAGTGAAAAAGTTTTTCCTAATATCCAACCTAAACCTCCCCCACTGAAACTTGAGTTTACTCCTTGTTCTGTCATCTGCTACCACTGAGTACAGTCTAGATCCATCCTCTTTGGAACCGCCTTTCAGGTAGTTGAAAGCAGCTATCAAATCCCCCCTCATTCTTCTCTTCTGCAGACTAAACAATCCCAGTTCCCTCAGCCTCGCCTCATAAGTCATGTGCTCCAGCCTCCTAATGATTTTTGTTGCCCTCTGCTGGACTTTTTCCAATTTTTCCACATCCTTCTTGTAGTGTGGGGCCCAAAACTGGACACAGTACTCCAGATGAGGCTTCACCAATGCCGAATAGAGGGGAATGATCATGTCCCTTGATCTGCCGGCAGTGCCCCTACTTATACAGCCCAAAATGCCGTTAGCCTTCTTGGCAACAAGGGCACACTGTTGACTCATATCCAGCTTCTCATCCACTATAACCCGTAGGTCCTTTTCTGCAGAACTGCTTCCTAGCCATTCGGTCCCTAGTCCATAGCTGTGCATGGGATTCTTCCATCCTAAGTGCAGGACTCTGCACTTATCCTTGTTGAACCTCATCAGGTTTCTTTTGGCCCAATCCTCTAATTTGTCTAGTTGTGTCTAATTAACTGAAGAATGACCTAGTGGTGTCATCTCTCCTGTTTTTTATTGAGAGTCTCATGATATCTGGTCATTTTCTTACATCCCCAGCTCCTGGGATAGTATGACACTTGCAAATCTCAGATGTCTCTTTTAAAAGTTCCTTTCTAGCCCTTATGGTAGCAGAAAAATGTGGGAAAGTATGAACTCTAAAGACTCAAAAACCAGAAAGATTTAAAAAAAAAAAAAATCACTGTAAACAATCTCATGATTTCTAAGCCAATATTCCATGGCCTGACTGAAGATATTTGAATACTTGGAGATGGGGATACTGATGTCCAGGCTTGAGAGGCACAAATTTTATAAATCTACATCTTAGGAAGACTGAAATATAGGCTGGTCCTATAGGATTTAAATAACATTCCCACTCAAGGATTAATATTTCTTTTTACAACAGTTCTGTCATCTCTATTGAAGTTTAATTAGTGAGCTATTGGGGTTGGGGGGAGGGACAAGTGTAGTTGAACATCAAAAAGTTTCCTAATTTATGTAGATGAAACCTTCATAAATCAGCAAAGAGATAATCTAATCAGAGGAGAAGTCTTCTTAGATCTACTGCTTACCAACAAGAAGAAGGAAATAACAGAGAATATAAGACTTTATGGAAACCTACTGTCCGAGACTGTAAACTGGTTTCCAACTTCTTCAGTATTGGTTGAAAAAAATGTAGAAAACAGATACATAATGAAGAACAGGAGTACTTGTGGCACCTTAGAGACTAACAAATTTATTGGAGCATAAGCTTTCGTGGACTACAGACCACTTATATGCATCCGAAGAAGTGGGCTGTAGTCCACGAAAGCTTATGCTCCAATAAATTTGTTAGTCTGTATCCGCAAAAAGAAGAACAGGAGTACTTGTGGCACCTTAGAGACTAACACGGCTGCTACTCTGAAAGATACATAATGGTAAAACAAAATGTTGATTTTTAAAACCGTTATTAGAGCAGATTGACTGCTCTGCCAGTCAAACTGGTAGTTTCCTCTCTAGGTATGTGAGAAAAACTACCCCCCCAATTCACTTTTTTGGCAGAATTTTGCCATGCCTACTATCTGTCTGAAGAGGAACAACTCAGGCAAGTTTTAACCAAAACTGCAAGGATAAAGGAAAAAGAAAAAAACACACAATACAATGAAAACAAAATATCCTGCTTTAAAAATGTGTGATTCCTTTTATAGGGAATAGGGAACAATGGAGGATGAAGAGTTACTCAGAAGTAACTGCATTTAGATAATTCTTACTTGGCATGTAAATAATTTCAATGGGGAAGATTTACTTTGCTAAGTCTGGATAAGACTGTCATGGTAAAGTTATGAATATGTGAAATGTGCAAACTCAGTAGAAAGTTTGGTTAATGTGGTGTTTTCAAAGATGGATGTCATGCATGGATGTGCATATAGATTGTTCGAGGGAGTTATGAATTCTGCTAGAGAAGCTCCTTCACTGTCACCCCAGTTATGTCAATATTTGAATGTGAGAGATTTATGCTGACCTTTTAACACATTATATAACATCAAAAATAAAATCCTTAAAAGTTCACATGAGCTACCCAAAAAATGTTGTATTAATACTTGGATAAAATAATAGTCAAATAACCCAGCTGGTATATTCCATATAACATGGAATTTTCAGAAGATCTTTAGAGAGGTAAGCAAGGAATGTTAATGGAATTTGGAAGACTAGCTCCCTTCAACTACTTTGTAATCCCAGCCCCAGCTACTAACCGCACCATATCGCTCATCTGCTTGCTCTGAAGGAAAAAGGATTTGCAATATGCCCAGAAAATTTGCAAATCTGGACCAAGTGGTGAATGAGTTCCAGGGATGAGACCCTGTACTGGGTAACAGTTTCCTACCAGGTCATTCTGTTTAAACCACGGGGTTGGTCATTTAAGTTAATCCACTGATCACAACTGTGTTGATATCACATGCGAAGTGGGACAGTTTCCTATGCAGCCAGGGATTAATAGGTTAAAATCAACAGTTTAAGATCTTCCTGAAAACTAGTGCAGACTGTGGAGCCCCAGTGTATTGTGCTCTCTGCATGAAGCCATGCTTAATATGCAGGCAACCACTTGGATTCCAAATTGTCCCAATGTCCAGTTTAATGTTGAGTGTATGACATTAATCTAATCACAAGGTGAAAAAGGCAAGGACAATTGTAACACGGTCCACATCAAAAAGAAACGGCTGCCCTTGACTCAGCAGGAGCAGAAGAAAAATAGAAATCTTAGCAGCAACATTTACCTGAGCATCCAAGACCGCCATGTTGCAATTCTATGTAACAAATGGTGGATACTCTCCAGCAAATGGGCACTAATATAATCTTCGCTAGCTCTTCTCCAACCGGCCAGCATGACCTCAATTGTCTCTGACAGTCTTGTCTTCTTCAGGCAGTGAACCCCAATCTCATTCAAAGCCTGGCTCATTTTTTCTACCACACTAGCCAGATAAGACAGATGAAGATAAGCAGGCTGAAGCCACCAAAGGCCATGTTTCCTTACTAAACTTCCTAATGGCCTCATTTAGGAGGGTGACAAGACAGAAACCTGCCATATATGAGCAATTACACAGCATTACCCTTTGGAATCTACCTCCAAGAAAAGAGTGGATTCATTCATGGACGATCTACAAGAGCACAAAAAGGACTTATAATTTCCCATTATAGGGGGCAGGGATAGCTCAGTGGTTTGAGCATTGGCCTGCTAAACCCAGGGTTGAGAGTTCAATCCTTGAAGGGGCCACCTAGGGATCTGGGGCAGAAATCAGTACTTGGTCCTGCTAGTGAAGGCAGGGGACTAGACTCAATGACTTTTCAAGGTCCCTTCCAGTTCTAGGAGATAGGATATCTTCATTAATTTAATTTAATTAGCACAGCTTCACTGGTGGTAGTAATGAGTCAAGTCAAGAAAGTTTGTGGAAAATCTGTGGCCAAAGTACCCAAATTACATTTGGTAAATTCAATAAGATTTCAGAGCCTGGTCCAAAGGTCACTGAGGTCAAGAAAATGATTTTCATTTATCTCAGTATGCTTTGGATCTGGTCTTCTGTGCCTGAAATAGCTATAGGCTCACATCTATAGTTATCACATGACTTTAATGCTCAATGCAGATTTAATAAAACTGCTTCAGCTACATAAATCTGATTGTAAAATACAGATTTTAAATCAGAATTCATTTCTTGTCGTGTTTTACACACATGATCCACTTATAACCTTTCATTAAAGAAGCTGGGTTACAGCTGTGACTCATAGTTTTTATAAGCTTTGTCTCCTTCAAATCTTATAAAAATAAATTTAAGTAGCCTACATATCCCTAAATAAACTATAACACTATTATAGCCTAGTTCAGTTACGTTAGTATGGGGAAAAAAGGTTTCCTGGCTGTTTTTTAAAATGTTAAAGATTTGCCGGGTATATCATTACCACCAAGTTGGTACTGACTTGTGCAGGCTATAAAACAAATAAAGTCATTAAAAATAATTTGAACAAAAGAGGTAACTCGATATCATAATGCCATCCACATTTGGTTAAAATGACTTATTTTAAAGATCTCTTTCATCTTACTCAACAGATTTCCAAAGTAAAAAAAATGTGATTAATAAATTATCCTCCATAAATCTTATGATAACTATGATAGTCTTTGGAGAATTATGAAGCCACATCTGGAAAAAGTATTTTACTGCCTGTAAAACAGCATGCCATGTATTTTACTAGTGCACATTAGTAAGTAAAATACGGTATATAATTTTTGCATGCGTCAGTGTGAGCAAAACATTATTTTCTCCCCCCCCCCCCCAGAATCCTTAGCTTTATTTCACAATAAAGGATTCTTGTAAAGTTTATAAGGGGTTTGTTCTCTATTATTCATAAAAAGATATTTCTTTCTTGTATTTGGTGTAATGCACATTTACAAGGTCAAGCAGAGAGTACCTAGCATCAGAACAGAAGTGAGTAAACAGAAAGAGTAATAGGGTTCATTTGTTATTATTATTGCACCAGGGTTTAAACAAACAGGTCAAAGCAACTGAAGAAATGCCAAAACACTAATCAAAAGAGAAAGCAAAGAAGTTCATTTTCAGCTACGTAACCCAGCCATAGCTATTGCATTATTCCTTTTCATTAGCAACATTTTAAAATATATAGATCTGAGTTGCAAGTCATTCAAGATAAGTGGCTGCAATATTTCTGGAATTAAAAACTTGATTAAACTTAAATATTTGTTAAATAAAATGAGCAAAGGTCTCTTTAGAGTCAAATATGTCCCTTGGAAATATAAAACCCTTTTTATTTCCAAACAGATGTTAGCAATAAGAAATGGATGGTGAGTGAAAGGGAAGAACACCATTAAGCTAAGGTAACCCCTAAAGATTTTTATATAGTTCTGCAATCATGTAAGCTCCATCAGTGATAAATATCACAATAGCAGTTGTAATGTGCCTGGTTTTATTTACATGTAGAACCTGGAATGTGCAGTACCTCAAGTAATATTCACTTAATGAACATAGAAAAGCTATATTTTAATGTAAATGAAAGCAACATTCCTTTCCCGCCCTTTTAACCTGAAAGGCTTCTTTCTGTAAGGATAACTGACAATAATTCAGAGCAATAAAGTCAGGAAATTCATGTTTTGTTGTTAGAATATAAATAGATTCTAAAAAAGTTGATGCAAAAAACTAACTAAAATATTAGGGGGTAAGTTATGATACTCTTACTTATACTGAGTAGTATTTATGCTCCACTAAGGTCAGTCAGGATTACCCGTGATGTAAGATGCTACTCAAGATGAGTAAGGGTCTCAGAATCTGTCACTGGGGTTTGCCAATTGCCATAAATCCAGATCTTATAGCCATCTACTTTGAAACCACTATTGTCTTGTAGTGCTGCCATGCTAATAGTTTTGCTGCATTTACACGTCTAAATACTTACAGACTAAATTAGCCTGTATGGAAAATTACCTGCATCTATGTAAACACTGGATTTATGCTTTATGACAACGACGTGTAACCCACTAACCTCCCTTTTTGTCCTATGACTGCACAGGGGTTCACAGTTAACTACATATGATAAACAGTCTGTTCCACCTTGTATTTAACTGTGACACTCTGAGTACCTTTCCCAGACCTGAAGAAGACTTCTGTGTAGCTGAAAAGCTTGTCTCTGTCACCAACAGAAGTTGGTCCAATAAAAGATATTACCTCACCACCTTCTCTCTTATAGACCTGTCACATTTACCTGAAACAGAGACTTAGCTAATACACTGAATCATCCACAAGTCATCACATCAGCCACAAACTGAAGTCCTGATCCTACAATCACTGACACACATGCATAAATTCTCCATGTAACCACTTTGAAGACAGGTGCTCATATGCTAGGGGGGTGAGTTCCAATATGAGAACTGGGACAGACAGAAATCAGGGCAGAATTTGGCTCTACAAGTCCAATACTGTAAATCTTCCTCACATTGTGTAGTACTTTATGAGAGTCCGCCACATGAATGGGTTCAATGGGATTACTCACTTAAATAAATACTCATCAATACTCCCAGGATCTGGTCCCCTGAGTAGTCCTAATTTTTTTTTTTTTTAACAGGGAAGGTGATTAACCATTAGAACAAACTGCCAAGGGAAGTGGTAGATTCTCTGTCTCTTGATCTCTTCAAATCAAGACTGGATGCCTTTCTGGAAGATGTTTGAGTTAAACAGAAATTATTGGACTCAATATGTGGGTAACTGGGTGAAATTTAGTGCCCTGTGAGATACACTAAACTAGATGATTTACTGGTCCCTTCTGGCCTTAAACTCTATGAATAATGGCATCTTCTCAGTTGGACTATTTCAACTGAATAAGAGAGAGATTCTGTGCATTGCATTCAAGGAGAACAGAACTCACAGCTCAGGCAGAGATGGGACTGCAGCAGCATTGAGCCTTCATTATATCTTTCCAATTCTTGTCTGCTCCAGTGCTGGAGCAGTCCTCAGACTAATTTAGACAGCGGTAGCTGCCTCTATGAGTTACGGCAACCTGTCCAAGTTGCTTAGGAGCAGTAGAAGTGCCTAGAATTTTCACAGTACTACATGCTGTGTCCCCATCCCCAGAAAAACGCTCCCGCCCTTGACATGCTCTCTGTGACAGGGCTTGTGAAGGAGTTCTCAGAGGACAGCCTGCAGCCAGGGCTGGCTCTAGTCACCAGCAAACCAAGCATGTGCTTGGGGCAGCACATTTTCAGGGGTGGCATTCCGGCAACCTTTTTTGTTGTTGTTGTTGCTTCGGGTGGCAAAAGCCTAGAGACGGCCCTGGCAGCAGCAGCGTATCGTGCGCGGGGGGCTCCCTGGGGCTGCTGCAGTTCGCGCCGTGGGAGAGCAGCGCCTGCACCTTGTGGCTGGGCTGGGCAGGCTCTGAGTGGGGGACACTCGGGCTGGGGGCCGCCCCACAGGGCACACGGAGCCGCCTGCAGGTGCCGCAGGGCGGCCACCCCGCAACGCTGCAGCCGGGGCTGCGCGAAGCGGCCCGAGCCGTCCAGGGACTGCGGTGTGGCAGCCAGAAGCAACAGCAGCAGCGGGGCCATAGAGGGCGGGGCACTGCCATGCGGGGCCTGCATCCCGCTCTCAGGGGCTCCGCTACCTCTGGGGCTGCCCTGCCCCAGATCCTCAGCCCCCTGCCGGGGTGGTGCCCCAGCTCTGCCTTCCCGGGTCCCGGCTGGTCCTGGAGGTGGGAGCCCTGGCTGGAGGGACCCTGGGCTGAGGTGCGTCCCGGGAGCCCCACTGCTTACCCCGACTCTGCCAGCACCGGACCGGCTGGAGGCGAGAGGGGAGTGGGCAGAGTCAGCACTGGTGGAGGGGAGCCCAGGGCTGGGGCGGCAGGGGGTGCGGGTGGGGTGGGGTGGCGAGAGCCCAGATGCCACAGGGCGGCCGCTCCCCAGCGCCGCAGTCGGGGCTGGGCAATGCGGCCCAAGCCGCCCAGGGACTGCAGTGTGGCAGCCAGAACCAGCAGCAGCAGCGGGGCCATAGAGGGCGGGGCGCTGCCATGCGGGGCCCACATCCCGCTCTCTCCCACAGAGCTGGGGCAGCAGGGTATGTGGGTGGGGGAGGGCACTGGTGGTGGTGGGGGGTGAGAACCCAGGGCTCAGGTGGGGGGCAGCCAAAATTGTTTTTTGCTTGGGATGGCAAAAAACCTAGAGCTGGCCCTGACTGCAGCTGTCTTCCTCAGTTCCTGCACCAGAGGGATACTCCCTGGGCAAGATCCAGAACTTTTAGGGTTTCTATATACCACACCAGCCCTTTTACCCTTAGGGTGACACTCATACTATACATGTTTGCAGGATCAGGCCCTAAATGATTGGAATTTAGGACATCAGAAATATTTTTGGTGTGCAGAGAATCAAGTACTGTAGGGTGGGCTCTCTCAGTCTGCTTGACTCTGAACTAGCATTATTCTATGACGCACCTGTCAAGGAAATGATTTATTAATAACATTAGCTGTTCACCAGTTTCCCAAATCTGGCCTACATCTTTGCTCACACAGGCCATCATGTCTTCTAATGCCCCTCCAAAGACCAGTGCAAATTCTAGGCATTTGGTTCAATCACAGAGTAGCAAGCAAGTGCAAGCAATGAGGTTGCACTGTTATACTAATGGTCAGCCACCCCACTGGGACTATATCTCTTTTTGCCTAAATTCTCCCTGAAAATCCAGTTCAATCAGCTACTCAGCTTCACTTCATTTCCAAAACTGTTGCGTACACAGCTACTCGACATTAATGGAAGAAATGATGTGGTTGACATTTTTGTGTCAGTTTTTCTACCAGGTGCAGAGTTGGTTGGAATTTTTCAATTTTTGAAAATATAGGAGAAAATTTCCTATGAATTTTTGAGATCTGCCTATTCTCAGCTCCCTGAACTCTATTTGTGTATTGTTGTTGCAGGTTGTTAAAAAGCTGTTTTGTTCCTCCCTTGATGTGGCTGCATTTGGGTTGTGAGAGGAGTGATTCCAGTACATTTTGCACCTTGATCCTGCAAGTTATTCCATGCAACAGAGTAGAACCCTGCTGAAGTCAATGGTGCTCTGCCTGAGCACAGGATTCTGAAAGTACATTATCATTTGCAAGTTCAATGCCTTAGTTTGTTAAACCATGTACGTTTTTTTGATCCCTTAGGATAAAAAGAATGATATAAAAGTGAGATGATATCATTGTAAGTCCTCCAAGGGTACGTCTTCACTACCCGCCGTATTGGCGGGTAGCAATTGATTTATCTGGGATCGATATATCCCGTCTCGTTAAGACGTGATATATCGATCCCCGAACGTGCTCACCGTTGACTCCAGAACTCCACCAGAGCGAGCGGCGGTAGTGCAGTCAACGGGGGAGCCGTGGCCACCGATCCTGCGCTGTGTGGACCCCAGGTAATTCGATCTTAGATACTTCGACTTCAGCTACGCTATTCGCGTAGCTGAAGTTGCGTATCTTAGATCGATAACCCCCCCGCCAGTGTAGACCAGCCCCAAGACTGAGAGAATTACCTCTATATTTAACCCTGCCAAGTGTGCCTTTACTGATGGAATATATAAGTCTGGATGAATTGTCTAATTATTTCCGCACTCGAGGTAACATGAGCAGGTAAATTCACATAACGAAATGATGAAATAATTGTTATGATATTACATTTCCTTTCATTAAGATAGACAGTCCATCAGCTATATTTAATTTATGAATTCAACCTTAGGCACTACTGATCACCAGACACCATGGGGAATGAGTGTACATAGCTATATTGCAGAGTATTTGTAATGTAGGTACTGTATCCAGAAAGAACATTTGTCCACGAAAGCTTATGCTCTAATAAATTTGTTAGTCTCTAAGGTGCCACAAGTACTCCTGTTATTTTTGATACTGTGGCTGAAGAAACTGTCAAATTATATTAAGCTGGACACTATAAATGGAAAATTATGTGAGCATGCAATAGAGTGTGTGTGTTTGTGCAGGCATGCACACTCATGTATTGTAGGAAGGATGATCTATAATGGTTGAGGATGGGATAATCCTGATATTATTACTAATCATGTTTATTACAGTAGTATATAAGGGCCAACGAAGAATGACAGGGAATGTAAAAACAGAGTAGTGGGTGGTTTCTACCCCAAAGAGTTTACAACCTAAGGGTATAGCTATGCCATAAATTAAGGTGTAATTGTAGCATGTGTAGGCATACCTGAACTAGCTTTTATCTAGCTGGCTTGGGTAACTGTGGTAGTAAAGACATGGTATCAATGAAGGCTAGCCATCCCAGCACAAGTCTGCCAGGTAGTCTGGAAACATGCTTGGGTTGCTGGCCCAGTGCTGAAGTCCATGCCACCACATCTTCACTAGCTTCATTTTACTAGCACAGGTGTGTGCTACAATTGCACCTTAATTTGCAGTATAGAGATACCTTTAACAGACAAGATAGACACAAAGCATGGGAAGGGGTATGACACACAGAGTGAACAATGTGATGGCAACAAATGTCAAGTTAGTGCCACTGTTTTGTTTGTTTAGGTTTTGGGTTTGTTTGTAACTAAACAGAAAAGTGCAGAGGAGAAGAGGGTAAGAGGGAGAGATGTGGAGTAAACTGTGAGAGAACGGAAACATTGGAGCAAACAGCCAATCAGCAAAAGACAGAGAAACTCCAGTCAAAGCTGTAGAAAGTTCCCTGAATGTTCAGAAGTCCTCACATTGACTTCCTCGTGCACATACCAGCTGGAGTTTCTGACTGGCTTCTTTGTTTTTCCCCAAGGCCACATGACCAGGGAGCAGGTAGGTGGGAAGGGAAGGCACCACCTGGTAGACTTATTAGAGTGTTGGTATGGAACTTGGGAGACCCAGGCTCAATTCTCTGCTCTGCCACAGATTTCCTGTATGAACTTATTCAAGTCTCTTAGGGCTGAATGCTCAAAAGGAGTTATGCTGCTAACTTCTATGTAGGCTCCTAACGTTCACTGAAATCAATGGAAGTTAGGCCCCTAACTTCTATTTATGCTCCTAATTCCTTTTGAGCATTCATCCCTTAGTCTTTCTGTGCCTCAGTTCCCCATCTATAAAATGGAGATAATAACACTTCGCCACCTCACAAGGACGCTCTGAGGATAGGTACAGCTAGGAGTTGGTAGTGAATCTGAAGGTGAAAGGCAATTTGGGTGACAGTGACAATGAAATGATGGATTTCATGATTCTAAGGAAAGGAAGGAGTGAGAGCATCAAAATAAGGATAATGCCCTTCAAAAAAGAAGACTAAATAACTCAGAGAACTGGTAGGTAAGATCCCTTGGGAAGAAAATCTAAGGGAAAAGGCTGTTCAGGGGAGCTGGCAGTTGCTCAAGGAGACAATATTAAAGGCACAAATACAAACTATTCCAATGCAAAGGACAGAAAGGAAGAATAGAAGGATATCAACATGGCTCCAGCAAGAGCTCTTTAATGACCTGAAAATCAAACAGAAATGCTACAAAATGTGGAAATATGGTCAATATGGATGATTACAAAAGAACAGCACAAGGATGTAGGTGCAAAATCAGAAAGGCTAAGGCAAGGGACATAAAAGGCAATAAGAAAAGTTTTTTTAAATACATAGGAGCAAGAAAAAGACTAAAGAAAATGTAGGTCTTCTACTTTGTGGGGAGCAAGAGCTAATAACTGATGACTTCAAGAAAGCTGAGGTGCTTAATGCCCATTGTGCTTCAGACTTCATTAAAAAAGTTAATGATGACCAGATACTCAACACAATATTGACAACTGAGGGAAAGAATGAAAGCCAAAATATGAAAACAACAAGTTAGAGAATTTTAGATAAGTTAGGTGTATTAAAGTCAGCAAGGCCTGATGAAATTCATCCTAGGGCACTTAAGGAACTAGCTGAAGCAATCTTGGAGCCATTAGCAATTATCTGTGAGAACTCCTGGAGGATGGGAGAGATCCCAGAAGACTGGAGAAGGGCAAACATAGTACCTACCTTTAAAAAAGGGAACAAGGAAGATCTGGAGAACTATAGATCAGTCAGCCTAACTTCAATACCTGTAAAGATATTGGAGCAAATTACTAAACAATTAATTTGTTAGTACCTGGAGGATAATAGGGTTATAAGGAATAGTCAGCGTGGATTTGTCAAGAACAAATCATGCCAAACCAACTTAATTTCCTTCTTTGACAGAATTACTGATCTAGTGGCTAGGGAGGGAAGCAGTAGAAGTGATACACCTAGATTTTAGTCAGGCTTTTGACAGTTCTGCATGACATTTCCATAAGAAAACTAGGGAAATGTGGTCTAGATTAAATTGCTATAAGGTGAGTCACAACCGGTGGAAAGACCGTACTCAAAGAGTTGTTATCAATGGCTTGTTGTCAAACTGGGAGGGCATATTTAGTGGGATCCTGCAGGGGTCAGTCCTGGGTCTGGTACCATTTACTATTTTCATTAATGACTTGGATAATGGAGTGGAGAATATGCTGATAAAATTTGCAGATGACACCAAATTGGGAGGGGTTGCAAGCACTTTGAGAGATAAGTTTAACATTCAAAATAACTTTGACAAATTGAAGCATTGGTCTGAATTAAACAAGATGAACTTCAATAGAGACAAGAGCAAAGTACTTCCCTTAGGAAGGGAAAATCAAATGCACAACTACAAAATGAGGAGTAACTGTCTAGGTGGTAGTCCTGCTGAAAAGGACCTGGGAGTTATAGTGGACCATAAACTGAATATGAGTTGTCAATGTGATGCAGCTGCAAAAAAGGCTAATATGATTCTGGGGTGTATTAACAGGAGCATTGTCTGTGAGACACAGGAGGTAATTGTCCAGCTCTACTTGGCACTTGTGGTACCCAAAATTGGACACAGTACTCAAGCTGGGAACTCACAATTTAGGAAGGATGTGGACAAATTGGAAAGAGTCCAGAGGGGAGCAACAAAAATGATAAAAGGTTTAGAAAACCTGACCTATGAGGAAAGCTTGAAAAAACTGGGCATGTTTAGTCTTGAGAAAACAAGTCCAAGGGGCGACCTGATGACAGTCTTCCAATATGTTAAGGGATGTTATAAAGAGGATGGGGATCAATTGTTTTCCATGTCCACTGACAGTAGGACAAGAAGTAATAGGCTTAATCTGCAGCAAGGGAGAATTAGGTCAGATATTAGGAAAAACTTTCTAACTATAAGGGTAGTTAAGCTATGGAATAGGCTTCCAAGGGAGGTCATGGAGTCCTCATCATTGCAGGCTTTTAAAAACAAGTTGGACAAACACCTGTCAGGGATGCTGTAGGTTTATTTGGTCCTGCCACAGCACAGGGGGCTGGACTTGATGACTTTTTTGGGGTCCCTTCCATCCCTACATTTCTATGATTCAACACTGTGAAATCTTCAGATACTATCGTAATAGGTGGCATATAAGCCCTGTATATCGCTGATAGGATAACTACACTTGATATAATGAAAGATTTTCAACCCAACTGCTAATCTTAACAAACTCCTGTGTTCAGGAAATATTAAGTGTGTTTTCCATTTTTTCATCTTTAAAAAAGAACCCAACACTATTTAAATCTTTCAGTTTGTCTGAAATAAAGATCCTAACAAAATTCCTTATAAAAGAACATTAAGTAACTTTTCCCTAAGCTTTTATGTGTATTTTATAATCATAATATCTTCTTAAGCTACAAAAGCCTTAAAGAAAATCTGATCTAAATATGTTAAATGAAACAGTTTGGTTCTTACTATTGTTCAACCATAAAATGGGACTCCAATAAGACAGGAGGGATGGCACTGAAAAATACTAATGATACTGATCTTCTGATTATCCTAAAAAGTATTCCTGTGTTTAGCTTTCCCATCTCTTTGGACAGAGAATCATAACACATACTAAGGCTTGTAAAACTTCTGGAACTCGAGAGACAGTTAGTGCCATAGATTTGATGATGTGTTAGTCAAAACTTGACATTTTTCTAGGGTAGCAAGAAGGATAATTTAGGCTTTTTGTCCTTAATTTCCACATTCTTATAAACACAAAAACGATTCATTTAAACAGTATTGTTACAAAATACACTGCAAGTTCTTTTAAAATCCAATTTTTGAGAAGCGGGCAATAGTTTTTGTTGTCAAAAGTCACTCTTCAGTTTAGTATTTAAGATCTGGGTGCAAACAAACAAAGTGTGTTTTAATGTGGCCAAATATAAAGTCACACATGTAAGATCAAAGAATGTAGGCCATTCTGGGAGACTCTATTCTGGGAACCAGTGATTCTGAAAAAAATAACTTGGGGGTCAAAGTGGATAATCAGTTGAACGTGAGCTCTCAGCATGATGCTGTGACTAAAAGTGCTAATATAATCCTTGAATGTATAAACAGTGAATATCAAGCAGGAGGATATATTTTCCTCTGTATTTAGCATTGCTACTGGAATACTGAATCCAGTTCTTGTGTCCACAGTTCAAGATGAATGTTGATAAAATGGAGATGGTTCATAGAAAAGCTATGAGACAGATTAAGGGTTTGGAAAACTCTTATAGTGAAAGAGTCAGGGAGCTCAATCAGTTTAATTTAACAAGAGAAAATTAAGGAGTGGCTGGATCACAGTCTTTAAGTACTTACTTGAGGAACAGACATTTGATAATAGAGGGCTCTTCAATCAAGCAGAAGACGATGTAACAAGATCCAATCGCTGGAAATTGAAGCTAGAAAATTCAGACGAGAAAGAAGGTGCGAATTCCTGATAGTGAGGGTAATTAACCATAGAACATCATACCTAGAGATGTGATGGATTCGCCATCACTTGAAGTGTTTAAATTAAGACTGGATATCTTTTTATAGGATATGCTGTAGCTCAAACAGGAAGTAATTCAGAGTAGTTCTACAGCCTATGTTATATGGGAAGGCAAACTAAATGGCCACAATGGTCCCTTCTGGTCTTATTATCCATGAAAGACTGTAAAGATCATCAGAACTGCCACAATCCTAGTCATGCGGAAAGCATACAGAACACCGATAACTAACTGTTGTTCAACATTGGGGTAGCTAACCTCAGGAATGTGGATGTTTAAAAGCATATTAATAGTACTGTAGGGGTCATCACTTCGGGATTTCATTTTGCATATCCAATTACTGGGCTTTCTGTCAACTCTCTACTCCAAGAAAGCACTGAAAGAATTCTGTTTTGAATAATCTTCAGAACTGGATGTCAACCATACAGTATATGATATTTTATACACACACACTCTATAGTGATATAAAGCTTTGCAGATTATTCAAAAGAGAATTTTTGCAACAATTTCTTACACTAGAGAGCTGACATATATTAATTTCCAAATTACTACTACTGTTTTAAACTGAAGGAGAATCTTTATTAATATAGGGCCTATTACACACGGGCAAACAGTTCTGGTTTCTTTGATTAGATCACAGCTATTTACTCACACACTAACACATTGCAATGTTGTGATGCTGTATAATTAAGGATGGCCATTTATATAATTGATTTTATCACTGTTATACATTGCAACAAATCTGGCACAAGGTATATCATGTAAGGTGTCAATGGAAAAGTTACAATCTATCGAGCATGATTATCCTGATTAAACCCATTAATCATCTTTGCATCTAAAGTTATGAATATTGGCTATGTATTTGTATCTCCAACATGTGTTTTGCTCCTAGGTGACACCCCCCAGATAGATTTACATCAGGGCTAGACAGCTGTGTGTTGATAAAGGACACTCCACTCTCACAATGGGCCATTGAAGACACTCATCCTGCCCAGTAGCTCTTCCTGTGGATGCCTCAGACAGCAAGGAGCCAATGGCCACCCCCTGTGATTCAGCAAACCATGTAAGGACATGTGATATGCTCATGTGACCCTGGACTCCATCTTGGGCCAGTAACTTTCCATAGAGAGGGGCTATGGCTTTGTTTGGGACAGTAACATTCCATGCAAATGACAAGGGATATAAGATGACAGCGGAGACACCTCCATTTTGACTCTTTCCTGCTCCAATTCTCTGAATTGTGGATTTACAACTAAAACGAGTATTTTGAACTATGGACTGATGATCTTTTAATCTTTTGGAAGTGACCAGAGAGACTTTTGCAAGCCAGCCATCTATTCCATGGCTGCTACAAACCTGATATAAAACCTTTGCAATCATGTGTATGCATGTGATCTATTAACCATTTATAACTCTCTTTATTTCTTTTATTAATAAATATTTAGTTAGTTCACTAAGAATTGGCTGATAGCATGCTATTTGGGCAAGATCTGAGATTCAGACTGACCTGGAGATAAGTGTCTGATCCTCTGGGATTAGTAAAAAACCCTTATATGGTGAAACGGGTTTTCTATAACCTCTCACTATAGTATGTTGGGTTGCCTGGATAGGAGACAAGGGCTGAAATGCCTAAAGGGGACTGTGTTTGGCTTCTGGTTAACCAATGCAGAAACTCTTTTGTTACTGGCTTGATTGACCTAATTATAGAATAAACCTATTTGGGGATTGTCTCTCCTATTTCTTGCAGTCTATCCTGAGTGTAGCATTCTCAGTGTGGTGCACCCCAGACACTTGGTCACAAATGTGAATGAATGGAAACTCACTGAGCTGCATTATACTTTCCTAGTAATCATAGCCTTGGAACTTAATCTATTTTATTGTTATGAATAGCTATAAGTCAGTACACCAAAATATGTTAAATGGAGCTGGTAGTTAAATTATATTTTGTAAAAATTTAAAAGGAAACACAAAGGTCTTTCCTTCTAAAGTTTACAATTTTTTTTTTGTTTTGATGAGAAAAATCAAAACTAATGTTTGTTTCTTTTGATGGACAAAAAACGATCTCTCTTTCTCTCTCATTGATTTATTGTTTCAACTGGAAAAAGGGGGAAAAGAAAAGAAAAAAGGGAGAGAGGGCACTTCTTAAAAATGGGAAAATGACTGAGAAAGTAGGAACCATTAATGCTCCAATAACATGTGGCATGAGCCAACCAGAGCACAGCACAGAGACTGCTATAGTGGGACTAAAAGACAATCTCCTCATGGCCATGGACATAGGAAATATCTCCTTGCTCATGCTGCTGGATGTTCCTTTAGCCTTTGACACAGCAGACCATAAGGTGCTACTAACTTGGCAACATGACATAACAGGTGTGGATGACCCAGAACTACAATGGCTCCAATTGTTCCCCTGCTGCAGAATTCAGAGTGGTGGTGAGCAAATTGCACCTCCTCTTCGCAGGCCCTCACCGCTTGCTTCCCCAGGGATTCACACTATCCTCATGTTTCTTGAATATCTGCATGAGATTGCTGGGAGAGGTAGTGAGATGCCATGAGTTCAGCTGCCCACAGTATGCCGAACACACTCAACAATATAGCTCATTTTCAACCAATACAACCACCACCCTAGCTAAAATGCCAGAATGCTTACAGGAAATTAGCTCTTGGATGAAGAGCAGGTGGCTCAGGCTTAATCCAGGCAAGACCAAAGTGGTGCTGGTCAGAAAGGGGAAGTGGTTTGAAAAGCTGACCAAGAAGTTGTCTCATCCTTCCATTGAAGGCATAGAGCTGCCATTTGTTGAAGTAGTTCAAAGCCTCAAAATCCTGTTTGATTCCTTGCTAAGCTTGGATAATCAGGGAGCATTATCTTCCAAAAAAGTCTTTTTTCACCTCCAGCTTGCTAGGAAACACCATCCCTCCCTACTGGACAAAGACCTGGCCACAGTAATCCATGCATGTGTCACCTCCAGGCAGGATTACTGTAGCTCGTTGTATCTTTGTAGCTACTGTGTAGAGTCTATCTTCAAATGGTAAAACCTAATGTGATGGCCCCCATCTTGGCTGACAAACCAGAGACTGTCAGGCTGAAAAGCATGAGGTGCTACAGTTTAGGCTAAAGAGTCATATGGGCTCATAGATTTGCTGGCTTTTCATAATGGAAATAGCAAATAAATACTGTAAAATACTAAATCTAGCTCCCACCAAAAGGGGATGTGTAAACCCGCACTTGTTTTGATCCCTGGAGGGGAAAGGAACGCGCAAAGCCTAATATGACTTTTTTAACTTGACTGTTTGAAAATGCTTAGAATAGATCTTTTTTTAACTTGGCTGTTTTGACCAACATCACACTCTCAAATGCCTGACCTCTTAGTTTTCTAATGTAGCTTCTCCTTTGGATGCGTTTTGTGTTTTGGAACAGTTTTCACTTTGTTTGCAAATATAAATAACTGACTGATGAGTCTGTGTGTAATCATGTCATTCTAAGAGAAAAATACGTATCTTAACAGATTTTTTTTAATGGATGCAGAACTGCGTTTGGGATTAAAACCAAATTGGGTTTGAATAAAATGAGAACTTTTCCCACAAACTCAAACCAAACAATTATTTGAAGGTTTGAAAAAGTTTTCTGAACATTTAGTTCCAAACCCCCTCACTCCTCCCCGCCCCCCGAGTAATTCCTGGTTTTGGCTACAAAATGGAAATACCAAATATCATGGGACAAGGCTGTTCTCACAGCACATTTCCAACCTCAACAAAAGCCTGCTAGCACTGGCTATCGCACGATCATGCAAGATTCTCAGATTGATTTCCAGGCTAAAGAAGCAAATGTGTCCTTGAATAAACATCAAAATAATTATTCAGAAATAACAAAAAGTCAAAACCCCCTCCCCCCAGTTTGAACCAGTATCCTTCTGTATCAGAGACAGTCAATTTTCTTTTTGTTGTCATCATTAGGTAAAAACTAAATGATCTACTCATGTGCATAAGGCAAACAAGATTCAGCCAAGGTCTTTGACCTATTTTCTGAGGTCAACCACTATCAGCAAATTTTCAGGCGTTAATCCAGCCTCCAGAGGGCATTCATGAAGCCCTGTGAATGTAATAGAATTCTGATGAAATTGCAACAGAAAAAAATAACAACAATTATTGAATGAGGTCAACAGATGTCAAACAAAACACGTTTGCTGCTTCCTGCCAGATTCGACATGTGTGCAAAATTAAAACAATACATCAGAATTCAGTAACTCTAGAACAAATCCTGAATCCCACACTCAGCTATTACTCAAGAGATAATGCAATGGGGCCAAATCCTGAGGTTCTGACATTTTTACTCAGTCCCTACTCTGACAGGCTTTGATTGATGCCCACCTGAGTAAGGACTGAATGGAAACTTACCACGAACCACAGCATTTGGCTCCTTGACTTCAACAAGACAAAATAAATGTTTTCCTTATCTTTTTGGCTCTGTACAATGACAATGAAAGCATATTTATTGGGGTCTTTTTTGTTTAATTTTTTGTTTTTCACATGGAATGTTAGAGTATTTCCCCCCCAAATAAAATACATCTAACAATATAACTAGTCTATTTATATGTTCCACAAAGCTTAGTCCTGACAGGCCCAGAAGGGTAAGCTAGGTGAGAAGACATGTGTCCAGTGGGCCTGTTCTCTGCAATTGTAACCCACACACCTCCTGGATCATCAAATGGCACTGAGACCACTTAGAGGGAGAGATTAACAAGTCTGCTCTACAGCCTTAGCTAACAGCCATATGGCTTTTAGCTCACGCAGTAGAGGCTCAAGCACTAAGCTCCAGAGGCCCAAGGTTCGATCCCGCCTGCCGATGACCAGGGTCTGTCTGTGTTACAAGTGGAGGCTTGTCTGGGATATCAACTGGGAAGTCTCTGAAGCTCGGGACATATTTCCTCAGGTAGTGGAAATATGTAACCCACACACCTCTTGGGTGTGGTGTTCTGTCCGATAGTGGCACCAAGACTGACAGCAGAGTTCACCCCAAATTGGAGTGCATTGCTCATGCTCTACTTGTATCTCTGACTTTATGCATCCGGTTCTATTCTCTGACACATTTATGTACCCTCTGTTGGAGCCACTGCTTTCACACCTGAATGGGGCTCTAAAGAGGAAGGTGCAAATTTGAGGTGGCAATGCATCAAAAGAAATATACAGAGGGGAGTTAGAAAGCTCATAGAGCATCAAGACGAGTCGTTAGACTAAAATTAAAATGCTTTTTGTAAGCAAACTTACAATCAAAGATAAAGGATAATTAATTCTCCTCAGTGCAGCATGTGAAAATTAATGCATTACTGAAGGAATTCTTAGTAATAGCCAAGTCTGGTGATATGTCTTATAAGTAAATTGTTTAACTGATGTGGAATCACCATAACCCCAAAACTTTAATAATTGTTTAAAGATTTACGTTTTGCAGTCAGTTTCATCAGCCAGGCTTGTGGCTGAGCGGTGAAAGTGAACAGAACACTATGTCAGAATTCACTTAAAAATATCAAATCCATAAGAATACTGCGGACTGTGAAGACATTTAGGAATGATGCAAAATTTTACTTGCTGCAATTTAACTTGTTATGAAACTTGAGGGCCTCACAGGAAAGATCATCTAAATTCAGATGCAAATTACTTCCAATGTGAATACACATCCCTTGCAGTAAGCCTGCTGGTGCTGAACTTCCCTCTATCAGGTTTAGAATAAAAATGGACATTGAGTATGATATGCCAAGTAAAAACGTTCACTGAACAGGAGCTTGAGTTGTTTAAGTACAGACTTGTGCACAGCAAGAGCATCTACTTGAAGATACTGGGGGAATGGGGTGGGAAACATTCAGAAATGCTGTTTTTTGATAATATTGCAACTGAGTTATTGTGCTGGGCAAGTGGGTGTTTTTGGCACACCCACAGATAGAACCTAATGGGTGGGGCTCCTCCCATGTGGCAAGCACTCCTATTTCAGGAAGTAACCCTGAGAGGAAGTTCAGGGCTGGGGGTGGCTGCTTCCTGCCTGAGGGAGACAACAAAACTGCTTGTAGCAGGAGGGGAGCTGCTTGTGTACCCTTTTTCAGCAGATGGGGTTCTGTTGTTTAGCTGGAATGTCATTATTCCAGGGTCTCTGCCTGTATGTATTAACCCACCAGTAGGTAGACCTCAAGGCCATTTAACAATATCAGTTTATTTACATGAAGGACCAAATTAACCCAAGGTCCCAGTGGTAGAAATCCTCTACTGGGCAGAGAAGGGGAAGGGAAGCACAGTATTGTCACATTACAAGAGACCTACTCCTCCCTCCCAACAGAAGGCCCCAGATCATCCAGCACAGACCCAAGAGTGGTATTGTAGCGAAGGGTTCCTATTGGGGTCCAGCAGGCCATACCAGTGCATGAAGGTAAAATTTGGTCTTAAGTATAAAGAACATGCATCAAAAAAGAGAAACACAATATTTCAAGCCCCTGCAAAAGATTGTATGAAGTCAGCTTGAAGCTGAAATACAACAAATCAGCCTCTACAAGTTTCCTACAATGGTGTTCAAATTCCTATCTAAATTCTGTGGTCCCTGAAACTGAGGATGAAGTCTTTTACAATCTAACATGCCACAGGCCGAGCATAGGGGGAAAAAATAATTTTCAATAGACAGAGTTGATGATGCCAAGGAACTGTACCACTGTAACAGTTGCTTCATAGGACTGGTATTTTGAAGTGGCACCAGAACTAATGGATATATCAAGAGTCTGAACTGCTTCACTGATATCTGAGTATTTGAACATTTCATCCATAGTAAAATAGTGCTGACGTATTAATTAGACGCATTTTTAGAACCAAACATTTCTGATGCTCTGAAATGTCTGGATAAATGGTTTTTATTTTTATACTTCCAATCCCTATGAAGGACTGGAACCATAACACCACAAAAATGATGATTCTGGCTAGTACTGGAAAGGTAAATGCCAGAACTGTCACAAGGAATACTCGTTTTTAAGGGTGCCAGCCCAAACTAGAGACACAAAAAGCTCAGCTAATCTGGATAAGCATTCAGACTCTTGGATGCTTATCTGAACAGAACCTGAATTCTGAATCATTTGAATAGAGCTGTTTTAATACAGAATAATATTAATGTTTGATGGATAATGGCATTATTTAATTAATATATTACTTAATAAAGGTTGTTCAACCATCTCTTTTTGAGACTTGCCCACCAGTAGGTACAATTTTACCTTTTTCAGCAGTACCAACATCAACGTTACCGTTATCACCAGCATTTTGCCGAACAATGAAGGGTTGCTTTTTTGTCTGTTTGGTTTTTTTGAGGGGCGGGGGCGGGGGGTGATGGCAGGGGGCTGGTTGCAGCTGAAAATTGCTTCTTGTTTTGGGGAAGTTGGAAGTTAAAAAACGAAAAAGTTTCTCTTTTTTTTTCACAGAGCTGTAAAAACACCATGCATTTATTTCTGTTAGTTATGTTGGCAACAAGAGGGTTTTTTCCCCACAGACTGCAGTATTGTGATTTAGGAGTTCTAGATTTTTATTTCAGTTATCCTGGTAGCCAGTTCACATTTCTCGGCCCAGGAAAATTATTCAGATGAAGATCTCAGGCATGTGACTGTTGTGTAAAACACACACGCTTTTTAAACACCTCGACTTTGTGTTGAGCTACTGACCTCCATTATATCCCAACTTCAATTCAGATTTGTTTAAACAAGCTTTCCACCTGCACAACCTCCCCCTTTTACTGCCAGTGTAATGCACCCTTCCCAGAGGAGGCTGACATTATAAATCACCAAAGAGCGTATGCTGCTCCTGCCAGCATTACAGGGGTCTGGCACTATGAATTTGAGGGGTAATGAGGGAAATGGAATGGCCCACACACATTAGGGAAGGAGAAACCAGAACACAGCTTCAAAGTGTAAAAAGAGCTGTATCTAATAAAGTATTTAAATACAGGCGCATTAGATTCAGATATGGAGCTGTGATCTGTCATTAGCTGTGACCATGAGGAAAGCAACGGATAAAGTGTGTGTATATATATGTATGTGTGTGCATGCACAGACACACACAGGCCGACAAATATAAGAAATATGTCAGATTATAACAGCATACTCTAAAATAAACTCACAGATAGATTTAAAAGTCGATAAGGTTAACAATAACAAACAGTGGGCCAAATCCTGAAGCACTTACTCTGGCAAAATATCTATTGAAATTAATGGGCTAAAATCTGAGATAAAATCCCACTGAAGTTGCAGGTTCTCAGCACAGCACAGGACTTGTCTCAACAGAAATTTTACCTGAATAAGGCTCTTAGGAGTTGGCCATGACCAATAGTTATGGTGTTTTTTAATTCCTCTCACTTCCAACTGGTCTCAGGCTAACTGTGTTCTGTTGCAGCTCTCTGCATTTGCCACAGCTCTCTTCCTTCTCTGAAGGAGATTGATGAGCTTTTATCTTCCTGGAACACCTCCTCTTAGTTGGCAGTTGTTCTGGTTCCCATCTATAGTCCAGCCAGTTCATATCCAGCTTCACACCACCCAGTACATGCAACTCAAAATGTTATCTATATCAATCTTTGATAGACTACATTAGAGACGAGTGGGAGAGATAGTAGGCCAATTTCTACCCTCACATACATACACTCAGCTCCTAGTGATGTAAATGTCTTATGTAGGTGCCTAGAATACAATTGCTCTGAGCAAACCAACCATAATTTCTGAAATGGTGCGGAACACAGCTTGGTCTTGTTGACTCTTGCAGATAATCCATGATCAGCAAGGTCTACTCTAGATGCATATTTTTATGTGATTACAAGTTTGGGTGATAAAGGTAATAGCATTGATGTAGTATGGGGTGAAAATATTATTTAGACTTCTGTAAGGCATTTGAGTTGGTGCCACACAACATTTTGATTAAAAAACTACTATGATATAAAATTAAGATGGCACACATTAAATGGATTTAAAACTGGCTAACTGACAGCTCTCAAAATGTAACTGTAAAAGGGGAATTGTCATCTAGCAGGTATGTTTCTATTGGGGTCCCACAGGGTTTGGTTCTTGGCCCTACACTATTGAACATCTTTCTCAATGACCTAGAAGAAAACAAACTCATCAATGATAAAGTTTGCAGATAACATAAAAAATTGGAGAACTGGTAAATAATGAAGAGGACAGTTCACTGATTCAGAGCAATCTATATCACTTGGTAAACTGGGTGCAAGCACATACTATGCATTTTAATATGGCTAAATGTAAATGTATACATTTAGGAACAAAGAATGTAGACCATACTTACAGGATGGGGGACTTTAACATGGGAAGCAGTAACTATCTCTCCTTTAGTATTGCACTGAAAACCTTTGAATAGCATGGAAGAGAAGTAGAAGTAACAGGTGTCATAAAGCTCTATAACTGTGCCAGAACTGAAGCTGTCATAGCATTGTTCATGATGGCAAAGATTTTGACCATGAAATAATCCTCCTTTTTCTGTGTGGACTAGTCCTAAACCACAATCACTTGATGAAACAAATAAAATTAAACAATGTTTCAGATTTAAGTTAGGGGATGGAACAGACCTTTTAAGTACAGATTGTTGGGAAAGTTTTTCAAATTTGAATTGACAAAATTTCAAAATTAAAAAAAAAGTGTTGACCAGCTCTACAGTTAGTCAATCTCTCTGATAATACAGGACTATTCTCCACAATACATTTTCTAGTGTAGTGCTTTGGGTGTTATAGGGCTAATATAACCAAATAATGGCACCTATACAGAATGATGTCACTCGATACAACAGTAAAGAGAATCTGATCATTGATATGGGTATGGGTCTGAGGTTTTAGTGAACATTGACATTTTCTAGATCCATGATCATCATGGACCAACCAGTCCCACCTGCTATGGTGGAGTAGAGGAGGATGGAACTGATGTTGTCCGGAAGAACAGACTTAATGTTATCAGGTACTTGTATAACGGAATCCACCTTTAGGGACATAAAACAATGGCTGTGAAGAACCTTCTACACATCTTTTAGAAGCTAAAGTTATGACCTCTTTGGACTATTGTTGTCAAGTACGTACGCTTTCCTGCTGCCAGTATTTATTTGCAATGTGTTTTCAGGGCAGCTGGGAATGTTACTAAACAATGAGCAAATCAGGAAAGTGAGAATGTAGAACAACAGATAAACACTGTGGGCCCGATTTGTTTGGGCTGCTTTGTGCTGCACTGGTGACACACAGCAGCTAGGAATTAATTAATCTGGTTTTATGAATTCTGTGCCTCACTGGGGTCCTGTAAAGCTGCTGGAACATCAGTGACTCTGGTCCACGCACATTTCTGGGACCTGATTTTGCCCTCACTTTCATCCATGTAACTCAGGAGTAATGCCTTGGACATCAATGGATTTACATTGATGCAAAGTTGGTGTGAATGAGAAGAATCCAGAACATGCTTCTGAGAAGAAAGGTCCTGTGGGGAAGGCATTGGCCTGGGACTCAGGAGATCTGGATTCAATTCTTGATCTTGTCACAGACTTTCTGTGGGACCTTAAGCAAGTCACCATCTCTCCATGCTTCAATTCCTCATCTCTGAAATGGGGATCGATAGCATTTTTTCCTTTCTCCCACCCTCTGTCTCATCTGTTCAGATTGTACCATCTCTTATTCCCTGGGTTCCACCTCGCACAATGGAGCCTTATCTCAGTCAGGGCATTGAGGTGCTACTGCATTACAAATAAAAAATAATAACTTCTGTTGACATTGACAGTGATGACCGGTGCCCAATGCATTTAGGGATGATAGGCCATGAAGTGCACATGCACACACACAACATTCAAGTGAACGGTATTGTAAACATTTTGATTAGACCTGTGCAAAATTTTTCAAACCATCCACAAAGCCAGGAAAATATTGAACTTTTACTAGAATTATGGAAAAGCTCAAACCCTGACTTTTTTGCCAACATATTTTCAAGGTGTTTGGTGGTGGTGAAAAGTGGAGTTTGAAAATTGCTTCCCTCCCCATCTTCCTCGCCACTGCTAAATCTCCTTCTTTCCCAACAAAAACATTGTACATGGCTCAGGAACTGTCTTCCTTTAAGGCTGTTAGAAAACCGTGCGGGGAAAACATCCTCTTTATATACCTAAGGCCTCATACTCCCCGGCCAGGAGCTACATCATCAATGGAGGCAAAGCCTGGAGGTATTGTTAAGTCCGTATGCCATCTTTCTGCAGCCTGTATGTGGTTTTGACTCTCTTTACAAATCCCATGTGCTTCCAAGACTTCTGGGATTGCTCCAGCATCAATTAGAAAAAAGAAAACCTTTATTAATGTGGGAGGTCTGAGCTCCCCCACAAGGCTTAGGAGACCTGGAGCACACTCGTGTGGAGACAAACACTGGCAGCTTGCCACTTGGAGAGGGAGATGTGGGAGCCTTAGCTGTGTACAGCCTTAGCTGCTATATAGATGATATAGAAATGCTGGCTGATAGATTAGATAGTGGGCGTGCAAGCCCACCTGTATCATACAATGTATGTGGGATTTCCTTTATTTTTTCCAGTCTAGGGACGAGGCTGCTAGTGCCTTTATTTGGAGGTAGCTGCTGGACAAAGATTGAAAATGCTTTCAGAGTCTGATCTTTTTGGAAAATGCAAGGCTTGCTAGCCAAACATGCAGGCAGGCCTTTAGATTTCTCCCAGCTCTTAGCTTCTCAAGGAAGTTTCCATCTGCACCATTTCCCTTCACCCAAGGATGAAACTAGTTTGTGTACGTAACATTTCCATTCATTTTTCCCCTCAAAGCTTTTCATTTAGGAATAATATTTTTGATTGATTGCAGTAGTTTTACTCGCTTTTTCTTCTTTTAATGCTCCACCTTGTTCCGTTGTTTATTCCCCAGCCACATATTGACTGACTCACCTGTTGTATGCTGAGAAGTCTGCATCAGTGATGAATGCCAGTTCTGTGAAGCTGCTCAGAAGAGGCAAATTGCATGACTATTATGAGCCAGTTGCATGAAAATCCTTGGGTAAACATCATGTAAGTCAATGAACAGAGCCGTAAGTTGGCACGTTTTCTTTTTAGGTAATGGATAACCCTACATACAACTACTGGAGTGTTCCCTCTGAACTAATAATGAGGAGGAAGCAAAGATCATACTTGGATTTAGTACAGCCAAGTGTGAGGGCAAGAGTTTTATTAAAGGAGTTCAAACAAAAGGGCAGGCATGACCAAGATGTTATGCCTAAGGATTTAAATTTAGTTTCCTGTCTAAGTATGCAATGCCTGCCAAGAGACAAATTGTTTCCAGGGTAACATTAAAAAAGAGTGATCATATATCCCTTCAAGCGAGGCTGTAGAACAGTTACATAGCTACACACCACCATGATTTTGTGTGTGTGGCAAGTTTTACACAGAACTGAGGTTAGTGATGTTATACTGAGGGGAATGACTTGCACAGGACTGTTTTCTGCCATGTTCCCAGACACAGGCCGGCCAGAAAAGAGGGCATTACCCTAGATACTGCTGAGTAAAAGGGCAAATACATACATAGTAAGCATTAAGGTTGGGATTTTCAAAGGCGTCTAAGTGAGTCAGGTGTTCAATTCCCACTGAATTTTAATGGGGGGTTGTGTTCCCAACGTTCATAGGCTCCTTTAAAAATTCTTTAAAAATGGATAAAAAGGGAAATATATACTAAAGCAGAAGACATGCAGAACCTCAACAGCTATTGGTGCCCTAATGGTTACTATGTCTGCAAAGACTACTAGAAATCTGGCTTTAAGAGTATTTCAGGTCTAATAGACTTAGCATAGGACTTTGAGTCAGGAACTCCTGAGTTCTAAACCTGGCCTTGATATTGACTAGATTCAATAACGATTCCCTGTTTACAGTTACATTTTGAGACGTATCAGTTAGCCAGTTTTGAATCCATTTAATGTGTACCATGTTAATTTTCATACCATTCTAGTTTGTTAATCAAAATATTGTGTAGGTGTTGGCCTTGAGAGAATCACTACAGAACTTTGTGCCTAAAGGTCTGTCTATATAGCAAAGAAAAACCCATGTCGGGCCCACGCCAGCTGACTGAGGCTCACGGGTATCAGGCTGTGGGGCTGTTTCATTGCTGTGTAGACTTTCAAGCTTGGGCTGGGAAGGTCCCAGAGCTCGGGCTCCAGCCTGATCCCAGAAGTCTACACAATAGCTCAGACATAGGTCAGGGGTTTGTTGCAGGAGTGGGTGGGTGAGATTCTGTGGCCTGTGTTATGCAGGAGGTCAGACTAGATGATCATAATGGTCCCTTCTGACCTTAAAGTCTATGAGACAACAGGGATATAACTCAGAATCCTTCTGCTCCAAAAGAACAGGCCCCTACCACCTGAACTAAAGAAGAATCTACATGTTTTAGCCATACAAGTTCTACGGTGCAAAGTAGAAGAGCTCTGATTCTAGTAATAAAGGGCAGCTGTACACAAACTATCCAGTCCATTACAATACTTAGTATGTCACAAGAGTATTTCATGGAGTAATGAATATTTGTACAGCGTTTTGAAGGTCGTGATTATATATACACAATATAAATGCTGTAGTAATTATAGCAACTGCTAATTGTTGTTACTTCAAGAAAGGCAATCTTAGCATTTCTTTAAGAAGCAAAGGGAGAAAAATTTCTCAGCCTAGAGAAGCTTCAGATGTAAATATAGACCTTGATCAGATACAAAATATGCTGGGAGACCCAGAAGATGGTACCAATTTACAAGAAGTTATCCATCTGTTTTGATATTGGGGTGTTGAAAGCATTTCACTGACATGGGTTAGCATTTGGGAGTATCATGAAAGAAGTAGATTTAGAGGATGGATTTGAATAAAGGAGGGTAGTGACCTGGGGCCCTAGTACAGGGAGGGAGCTGCAGGCCTAGTAAATGATTTGGAAGGAGTCATATAGATGAGAGTGGCAAGATGAAACTAAGGGAGATGTCAGATAGGTTTCTAGAAAGGAGTAAATAAGGAAAAAGAGACGAGATGGGGCAAATATTATTTCTCAAATCACACTCAGTTAGAACTCATGACAGACAAGAAAGGAAGCAGATTTTCACTAGGAATACCAGAACCCAAAAGGATTTGGTTTGCACATGTTACACTAACAAATCCTGAAGAATCTGTTCAGGGGACAGGCACCAGAACAACCCCTTGTGGAGGTTCAGTTTCTTCAGAAACTATCAACCCATAAAATGCCTCCCTCCTGAAGCCAGACCTCCCCTCCCCTCCCTTCTACCTCACTCCCACTTCACACCATTGGATGTCTTTGGGTTTTAGAGCAGGGCATGACCCTGTCTACAGTTTCCTAGGTTTCAGGGGGTACTGGGTAGCTCCTCCTTCTGCAAGTCTTTGAGGAACCACCAAGAAGAGCCATTTCCTAACCATTATGTAAATATGTTTCTGGTGTGATGACAGTAGCCATGGGGTTAGAGAGGACAATGGGAGCCAGGAAACAGTCCTTGAGAAGTTGTATAGTAACCTTAGAGTTTCCTAGCTGCCCTGCACTAAGTACTTTGTTTCCGCCTCACTTATCTGTCCCTACTCAGTTACAAAGCTAGATGTAGTGGTAGTGGGACAGGCAATGTTGCTCCGGCCCACTCCCCTATATGAACCTGAGAAGGTTTCCAGTCCCACCATGAAGTCCTTTGAACAGTGGGGCCACAGGACAGGAAGACAAGCCCCAGCTCCCCATAATCCATGTAAGAGGAATGTCATGGTGAGAGGGCTGCCCTGGGATGCAAAAGGTAGATCTGTGGTAAGTACCTTGACAGCCATTGCGTTGGCCTAGGTCATCAGACTTTTGAAAAACCTGATGTTCACAATTTGGCTAGAACCCAAACTGCCCCAAGTTATGGATGATTTTCTGTTTCTGACCTGTTCACACAGCCTTATATTAGTACAAATATTGAGCTGATGGCTCCATACTACTCTCTGTGTACTCTAGCCATTAAGGAGGAGGGTATGAATGTAAATATGTTTTGAAATGTCTTCTGTACTTGATTTCTGAGGTAAGCTGTGCCGTTAGAAACTGTCTTTGTGAGGACTAGTTAGAACCAGTTGTGAGTGGAGTGGAATTACAAGGTGAGGAGGAGAGTGCCAGGTTCCTTGTGTTGTGTTGCAGTCACCCTCTTGTAAATATAAAAGATATCGACTTTCAGGTTAGCAGTCTTGCTGTCAGCACAGCATGATTGCTAAGTCTGGGCTGCGGAAATAGTAGCACTGTGCAGATTTTAAATATAGTCAGCCCATGCTGTCCTGTTTTATGGAATCTACTTTTTTTTTGCCTTCTAAGGATGATTTAGACTTTATTGAGAGACACAATGTATGTTCTGAACAAAGGTTAAGATGGTGATCTCTGTTTGTAAATACTGAGATAACCGCTGCTCTTGAGAGAAGAAATGTTCAAAGAATATTACTGACTTACAAATCTCTTTTGTCAGGCATTTGCTTGAGAGGGTAGGATAGGGGGAGAGGAACAAGTTGTTTGGAGTTTTACATCAGGAAGTATGGCAGAAGCCACTGCAGCATCTCATAAAAAAGTCATGCAGCTGTGCGCAGACCTCAGAGTTCACAGATGCATGTGTATTATATTTCCTTGGAAGGGGCACAAGCTGAACTTTGCGATTTTGACACCCAACTGCATGCAGAAAAGGTGAGGTATGCTACTTGTGATTTAGGTTTTAAAATTAAAACCTGCTGTGTTGGACCGCTCACATGACATATACACAAATACATGAGTGTCAATAGATGATTGCATTTACCCAGCATTTAAACAAAACACATCTAGACATATGTATGCCCCAAATGAGCAACCATGTATTCACATTTCCTTAGCTACTGCCCTTCCTAGTACTTTCATCACTTATCTGCCTTGTCCACCGCTTACACTGAGTGTCCCAGGACCTGTCTACATGCTTTCTGTGAAGTGCATGGAACTGTTGTGACACTATAAAATAATAATGGACTGAAAACAAGGGATAGCAGGGAGGCACTGTACACATTTGCACCATAACTCTGCTAATGAACTTTATATAACTCTTATCCTTCCTGAATAGAAACTGTCAACTGTGCTGTATCTCATTGTAGTTTTTATGGTGATTCCCCAGTTTAAAGTGGCAAAATCAGTTCTAGAATGCTGAAGTGAGTTTACTAGGAGCCCAGACGTTTAAAGCTAGCAGAGTAAGTCACTAGGAATACCAGAACCCAAAAGGATTTGGTTTGCACGTGTTACACTAACAAACCCTGAAGAATCTGTTCGGAGGACAGGCACCAGAACAATCCCTTGTGGAGGTTCAGTTTCTTCAGAAACGATCAACCCATAAAATGCCTCCCTCCTGAAGCCAGACCTCCCCTTACCTCCCCTCCCTTCCCTTCCCTTCTACCTCACTCCCACTTCACACCATTGGATGTCTTTGGGTTTTAGAGCAGGGCATGACCCTGTCTACAGTTTCCTAGGTTTCAGGGGGTGGCTCCTCCTGCAAGTTTTTGAGGAATCACCAAGAAGAGCCATTTCCTAACCATTATGTAAACATGTTTCTGGTGTGATGACAGTAACCATGGAGTTAGAGAGGACAATGGGAGCCAGGAAACAGTCCTTGAGAAGTTGTATAGTAACCTTAGAGTTTCCTAGCTGCCCTGCACTAAGTACTTTGGTTCATGTCCATTACAGCTAAGCATAACCCTCCAACAATAAATAAGAATGCCGACTAACCTACAAATCTCACTTTAAATTCAGGTCTTACCAACCTTCATCTTTTCCAGTCACAGATGTTAAGAGCAAAATGTTGTGTTTATCTAACCAGAATCCTAGTTTTCTGTTAAAAATAGAAGCTGGTGTTCTGTTTTGTGACAGTTTTCAGTTACTCTTCATGTCAACAGAGTGTAAGTTAAGTTAGCGTTGTAATGCTGTAGGAGCTGTGTGTGTGTTATGCGCAGTTGCTTGGCTCTGATCTGTGCTGCATCTGTTAGCAATGAAAAAAAAGATTCTAGTACATTAAAAATATGTTTTCTCACACACAAAATTCTGGGCCACTTAAAGGTGAATGTTTTCATCAGATCTCTCCCCGTCCTGTAATTTATAATCAGTAGAACGAGCGTGCAGTGCTCTCAGACCGTAAAAGATAGAAAATAATAAGTATGAAGGGGAAAGTTCTAATGTTTGCCAGATGATAATCCAGCAGCTCTACATGTTCAGAATTTAGATTGGTGACCCCTGTTACCTTCCTCAGCATCACAAGATGGAAGGAGATAATAAGATGATATGGCTGTAGAATGAGCAATCAACAGTGTAACTGGGCAGACTTCTATTAATGCACTTGCATTTGGATGCTCAGGATTTACATTTGGACTAGATGTTAAAATTAAGGTCCCGCTGCTGCCATCCTTACTCATGTTGAGTGACACTTTACTCCACAGAGTAACCCCACAGGTTGTTCCGCTGATTATAAACTACAGAATGGGGGGAGGTCCAAAAGTCAAAAGCTGTATTAACTTCAAGTTGAGCCTGCTACCCTGTGCTATGCCATGGAACACAAAAAAGCATTGAAGAGGACAGAAATGAAGAGTTAAAGGAAGGTAGATAAATAATACTGTCAAATCAGCTATCTGTTGAATGGAAGTTTCTTTGCATGAGGCACCCATACTAAAGTTCTTGAATGTTTTTCTTGTGTAAAATACTGTGTAGTCTCTGCAACATTTCTGTCTGTGGTTTATCTGTTTGTGAGCTCAACAATGTGGTTCTAGTCAAAAGAGAAATAAAGAAAAATTGGAGCCTTCTTACTTCTTCCTTAACTTAACCTATTTTTTCTGTGTGTTTGAGTCCTGTCTACTTATTGACTAGTAATTACTCCTGCTAGCACTGCAGAAGGGATACAGCTTTGAGAGAGTGACCTTTACTTTATTTTGACTCTGGGCATTATCAAAAAAATTGTTAACTAGGGCCTTGATTCTGCAATCACTCATGCACCTTTACCAGCTGTGCCATACTAGAAGGAGTAAACACTTACATTATTCCATAAAGTTAAGGAGATACAATTCCATTTGCAGGTGTTCAGCACTTAAAAATCTAGCGCTAAATTCATATATGGAGAAAATCAGTTCTCACTCAGTGGTACTACTCACATGCCCACAGTTAAGCATGTGTATAAGTGTTTCCAGGATCAGGGTCCAGATGCCCATTGCGGAATGTTTGTTGTTAATGACCATGAGCCAGAAAGAATATGAAGGCTGAGGGGAGGTATGATTGCTCTCTAAAAATACATCAGAGGGACAAAAACCAGGGAAAGAGAGGAGTTATTTAAGTTAAGTGCCAATGGTGACACAAGTACAAATAGATATAAGCTGGCCATCCACAAGTTTAGGCTTAAAATTAGACGTTTTCTAACCATCAGAGAAGTAAAGTTCTAGAAAAACCTTCAAGGGGAGCAGTGGGGGCAAAAAAACTCATTTGTTTCAAGACTAAGCTTGGTAAGTTTATGGAGGGAATGGTATGATGAGACTGCCCAGAATGTCATGTGGCCTATCTGTGACTGCTAGTAGCAAATATTTCCAATGGCTAGAGATGGGGCACTAGATGGCTCTGAGTTACTACAGAGAATTCTTTCCCAGGTGTCTGGCTGGCAGATCTTGCCAACATACTCAGGGTTCAACTGATTGCCATATTGGGGGTTGGGAAGGAATTTTCCCCCAGGTCAGACTGGGGACTCTGGGGGTTTTCGCCTTCCTCTGCGGCATGGGACATGGGTCACTTGCAGGTTTAAACTAGAGTAAATGGTGGATTCTCTGTAACTTGACATCTTTAAATCAGGATTTGAGGACTTCAGTAACTCAGCCAGAGGTTATGGGTCTATTACAATAGTGGGTGGGTGGGGCTCTGTGGCCTGCGATGTGCAAGAGGTCAGACTAGATGATGGTCCCTTCTGTCTTTAAAGTCTATGAAACTGTTTTTTTTAGATTGCAGGGCCATTAGAGCTAAAAAAAAAAAAAAGCTTCCTTTGATTTGTAAACTGAACAAATTTGATCTCGTCATTACTGAGAGATAAGAAATAAGGAACCCTACCGTGTCATTTTTTCAGTCACTTTTCATTATTGAAAACTGAATGTTAATGTAAAGTTTTTTGGGATCATTATCTTATTTTACATATTAATGTAAACTTCATCAATAGCTATTATTTAACTATGTAACTTTTTCTATACATAAATTCATTAAGTGCTCACTTACCTTGCGGAATAAGGGCCTGAATTTCCACATTTGAGGAGTTTAACATCCAGAGTTTTGATTCTGCCTACAGAGTATTCAGGAGTCCTTCCAGTCTGGGCCAGGACTGAGGGAAAATTTGTGAAGAGCATCACAGTCCTGTTTGTGTCTACCAGACTTGATTAAGAATCTCTTTGATATTCATTAAATAATGTTGTACCAGGACTGACACTACACTGCTGTCTGCAGAGATGGTGGAAGCTTCAAAGTTCAAACCTAGATTTGAACTCCCACCACCTTAAAGAGTGTTTCGATCTGGCGGGGGGAGGTTGATACAGGCTCCATAGTAGTTTCCAATGTGTGCAGCACACACACATTGGATATTTTTATATCTCGTGCTATAATGTACTTGGTGTCTCTTTTTCGTTAGGGAGAAATGCTTCATTAGAGTCTCCCTGTAATTATTTTACTCTATACTACCACAGTAACATGTTATCTTCCTCTTCGGGTAGAATCACACACAAATGCATAGGTATAAAGTAAATAGCTAGTTCTCAGCATCTGCATGTTATGTGATGTGAATATATTGAAATGACATGTGGGTAACTAGAGAAGGGTGAACTGGTTCAGCCTAAATAAGAATCAGCTCCAACCTTTGCTCACCACAAAAGCAACCTAACCCAAACCTTCTTTTTCCAATTTGGATTGGTTCAGAGAGATCAGCTGTTTCATCTGTCAGCTGGTGGCCAGACACTAGAACAGACATAACTAATTAGTACATTCCCTCATTTGGAGGTTAAACATACCTTGTGTGCTCCCTGCATGTTATGGCAGTTGAGACTCAAATCAGGACCCTTGCCGTCTGAAGGCAGCAGCTCTACCAAAGTGACCCAAGGCAGCTTCCCTCTGGTTAAACTAGTAGCTGCTGTATTGGTCTCTGCTGGAGATTTCTCTTTGGTGTTTTATAACAGCACACAACTCCCAGCAGCCCCTGGTGTAACCGCTATCCCACCCCTCATTCAAAATCTGGTGATGAGTCCCAGCATTCGCAGTCGCCACCCAGCTGGACCTTGTTGCGTCTGTCTTCAAATTCCCCAGCACCCGAGGACTTTTCTGCTTTGCTGCTTCCTAGTGTGCACAATGCAGCTCCAGAACCCATCAAATCGTAGAGCTGGAGTGTACTCTGGGGCTTCAGTGATGTGCTATGTACTTGGGGATGTGATTAAATAGGCAAGCAGCAGAGGGAGAGGAAATTTAACTAGAACAACTGAAATGGGGGTCCCTCCTGAACATCACACTTGCTGCAAAGAGGAGTGAGTTGGGGCAGAATGTGCAGCTTTGTCAAAATAAACGCATGTGCTTCTCTTTGCTTTAGCATTTATTTTTTGTATCCATTTTTCAACCTGATCCCACCATGGGCAACAAATGTGCCGATTAACTTTGATGAGCTTTGATACCAGCAAAGAGGGGTCCAAAATCAGAGGAAAAATTAGAGTAATAGAGAAAAGATGTATAATTAAGACCAAAAGGATTAAAAAAAGGGTTAGACATTTAAATTCGCAATGAGAACATGAGACAACTTTTGAATAGAAGGAATGTAAACTCACATGCAGCCACATATGTCTATGAATGGGGAAAATAATAACTAACCGTTTCAGGGTAAATCTCAAAGTGATTTACAAAGGGGGTCAAAATCATTATCCCCATTTCACAGGTGACAAAACTGAGGCACAAAGAGGTGAAGTGACCTATCCGGAGTCACCTAGAAGACTAGTGGCAGAGACAGGAATAAAACCTGGATCTCCTTAGTCCCAGTCCAATGTGCTATCCACTAGTGGAGCCAACGAACGATGACAAAATATTTAAAGAAACCTACAAAAAAATGCCTTCTGCTGCTTTTCAGAATAGATTGGATTTCAGGAACCCAATTTGCTATTGGTCATTATGAAAAACTGAACATTAAATATACATTTCCAGAGATAAATGAGTCATTCTAAATGGAAAAGGTAATGCTGCAGTTCCTAATTAAGATGGTATAAATGGTTCTCTGGATGACTTTTTATTTATGCCAAACTGTGGACTGATTATGTGTAAATGAAGTTTTTAATATCACTGAAACAGTAAATGTATTTCTACTCTCCATATGTCAAAGCTGTAAGACAACTGGAATGGCTTTCTAGAAACCTTGTTTTCTGACAGGCCATGCCCATTTTTTTATTGTTTGTACAACCCCGCTCAAACTTTCCCTTGCTGAGACACTCATTGTCTGTAACAGAAATCAGCTGCTGCTGAAACTCATTCCCTAACGATCTCATGACACAGACACCATGATTTCCAGCTGAACCTTGGTGTGAGTAATAGAACTCAGAACCATCTGCACCAAAACGACAGACCTCTCCCACATTAGCTGCCTGCTGGAGAGGTGAAAGCCTGTAAAAGTATACGGATCAGATTCTAATACCTTTACACATGTCTGGTAGCAATGTATAAGTAATTCAACTGAAGTCAATGCCAGTGCCTCTGGAGTAAGATGCTACCCAGTGTGAATAAGGTAGCCAAATCTGCCCCATTGTGTTTAACAAATCTCAACTTTCAGTTTGTGACATTAAAAGATTTGGGGTCACAAAACCTGAACTCAACAGAGTTTGTTCTTAGTACCAACATGCGAGAGCCTGATCCTGCACCATTGATGTCAGTAGGAGTTTTGCCATAGATATTGATGAAGCCCCCAAGTGAAGAGGAGGTATTGTTGCTCAGTGTGCAGTACAATCCCAAACCTGTTCCTGGACATTTTTGATAACCTGATTACATTTGCTGAACACTAATAGGCATCTGATCCGAGACCTTTTAAAGGAGCGTCACTACCTAATTGTGTGTTTATGTTCACCTGCATCAGGCTTATGAGAATATTGCCATTTGTCTACATGTTTAGTTCACACTTATAATGCACCTGGAAAGACATAGCCCACATTTTCCTTGACAGTAAACGAATATTTTTAATAAAGATACAGGGCCAGATTATCAGATGGTGTAAATTTGTACAGGGACAGATTTTCCAAGGTATTTAGGTGCCTAAAGATGCAGGTAAGCACCTATTGGGATTTTCAAGAGAGCTAAGCAGGTTTGGCATCTAAATAACTTTGAAAATATTGCCTATAGTTTATAAAGTAAGTGGCGCAATACCAATTTACATGAGCTGAGAATCCCATCGTTGGAATGAAAAAATTAACATTTCATATGCAAAAGCAGATGGCGAATCTGGAAATATCTTCAGTGCGCCAGATATTGAGCCTGATCCTGAGAGTGCTGAATGTCAACCTATCCCACTGATTTCACTGGAAGTCATGGATAGTCAGAACTAGCCAAGAGCAGGCCAATTCGATAGTTAATTGTTGTGCAGAATAATTCTAATTTGTGTTATGAGAAACTCTCCCCTTTGAAAGAAGAATGAAGAGGCAAGGTAAAACCAGACAGCTTTAGGCAGAATTCCTGGTTTCCTGCTGAACGGTGGCAGGGAAAACCAGCTACTGGAATCACCTAATGGCTTTTTGATAAGAGAGAGAGGTGTAACAGATTTCATCACTTTGGCAGTATTTGGCCAATTTATCAATCTTTCTTTTATTGCTTTGTCATAAGAGCTCAATGATATAAGCTCACACACATTGTGCTGTAGGAAATGCATATACCAGCTTGTCATATATGCAACTAAGCAAAACTGTTTAAAACAGCTTTGGCCAAAAGGATAGCTTCCTTTTTAATAAAATGTATTTGTTTATAGAATTAAGATGGGCTTTTTAGTGGAAAAGGCTATTTTGTCCATTTATTTGATTATTGTAGCAATATTAATAGATTGATACTTTGCATGCACATAGTTTTCTTTTGCTGAGGATATGCATCCGAAGAAGTGAGGTTTTTACTCACGAAAGCTTATGCCCAAATAAACCTGTTAGTCTTTAAGGTGCCACCAGACTTCTTGTTGTTTTTGTAGATACAGACTAACATGGCTACCCCCTGATACTTGACACAGTGTTTTAGTAGCACTCATTTATTACGTCTCACAATGCACTTGTATGCTATGTAAATTTTATTATACCTAGTTTGCAGAAAGATAATCAAGGTGACATAGCAAATCAGTCACAGAGCTCAAAGAAGAACCCAGGAATCTAGACCTCCAGTCCCCTAATCTAGCCACATGAACTAGAGATCTCTAGTAGAAAGGGTTCAGTGTACTATAGTCTCCTTTTAAGAGTTCAACATTTTTATTAACATTTGCCTCCAGAGGTATCACCAATGGAACCTGAGATATCACAGTTAATTCTCATTCCAAATATAGGGAAAGATGGATTTCAACATTTTAAGTTCTGCATGCTGTTAGACTGGGTAAGAATGTGATATCACTTAACGTCCTATTTCCCTCTTAATGTCTCTTACCCACTTCTTTCATCGTGTCTTAAACAAATGGTAAGCTCTTCTGAGCAGGGGCCATGATTGTGTGTATGTTTGTATAGTACCTAACACAGTACTGCCCAAATCCTTCAATGGATCCACTCAAACCCACCAGCCTCCTGTCCCCTGAATAATGCCATGTACGACCACCATCAGAGGTGAGATCCACATTGCACAGAGAATGTATGCTTCCTCTAACCATGCCTTTGTGACCATAGAAGGCCAAGCTAGATTTGTCCTATAAGTATTCCAATAGCACCATAAATATACAAGGCAATTTACAAGTCCCAGAATAAGGCGCAGTCCCTGCCCTGAAAATCTTACAGTCTGAGGGGCAACCTACAAACTCACTGAGACACACCTCCACTTGACTTGGCTCCAACTGTCTAATTGCTTAGCCTTGCATAGTGAAACAAAGCTGAGGATGATCATCATCCAGTTCTAATTTAGCATAGTGCCATAGGTCAAGTCAGTGGGCTCACATGAATGCAACTAAGAGCAGAATATGGACCTCTGTGTTCCAATGATGTGAAGCCACAGTTCTTTTAAGTTAACAGACTTTAAGACCAGAGATACTACTATGATCATCTAAGTCTGACCTCTGTTATAGCATAAACCAGAGCATTTCATAATTCCTGCAGTGGAGAGAATTTTTCTTTCTTACTATCAAAGTCAATACTATCAGGCTGAAAAACTTGTAGTTCTAGACATGGAGGTAATGGGGCTTAGTTTGTTATTTATTCAATTATGTCCTAGAGAAGCAGCGTGAGTAGAGGCATAGGAATCAGCTTTATCTTTTCAAATCTCCCTCAATTGTCTTATTATAGCAATGTTTATGATCTGGCCCATATTTATTGCATTCTTCACTAGTGTAGCCTTGCATTCCTTACTTGATGTCTGCCATGTGTTGGTCATTACTTGAAATACATAGTTATAGTTTCTTTTCTCCACAGTTGGACAATTAGCTGATACAATGTAGGCAGTTTTAGAAACATCATTTCAAACCATCAATAATAAAGGTAAGGTGCTGATAAAATAACAGTATCAAGAGGAAGACGTGAGTGATAGATTTTGCCTATCAATACAATCACAGTAAGAGACAGTAAACAAGCAAGTTGGCACTGTGATTCGGCAAGGTTCTTAAGATGACAGCAGGTCCTCTAAATTATTTTCTGGATTTTTTTTAAATGAAAAGTGACTTATGTCTGACATGAAGGGGGAAAAAAATCCAAAACAAAGACATTTTATTTGTTTTTTTCCCCCCCCAGATGTGAAGTGAGCAAAAAAGCAAACTTCACTGATTGTCGGTCCAGAGTCTTCATAGACTTATTACTGGTCAACACCTGTACTTCCACTGTTTTGTGTCTGCTGCATGAAAGCAGGTCTGTTCAATATCTGAGCAGGTAATATGAAGGCTATGCCTGAAGCCACTGCTTTCTGTTTGTGCAGGCAAGAGGTACAAAGCGAACATTAAGCAGGCACTCTGCTGTATACCTGATCAGTGTCTGCTTCATGTCTGTAGTTCTCATATTTGTTTTATACCTGTTCCAGGGGCCGTTTTTTTTTCTCTCTTTCTCTCCCCTGCCCCTCAGGAGGGGTAAAACTGTGGGGGTGGGGGAAGACTGTCATCTTTGGAGAGGTCTGGGTAAACCAAAGGAGAAGCAAAGCTGAGCAGTTCTCTCAACTGCACTGTGATCAAGATGCACTTTAAATCAACCCCCCACAGACTTTGAGAGACTACAGTTGAGCTACCCAACCCCAGAATGAGTATTAGCAGTGTTATTAAGATCCTAGGAAATGAATACAATTCTAGCATGGGGTGGGGGGAGTTATGTTTCTTTGCCTGTATCTTTCCTGTTATTGATATTTATTTTGTGTGCTAGGCATCTTACCAACAAATCTCTCTCTCCCAAAGAGTTTACAATCTAAGGGCTAGATTCTGCTTTTAAGTGGTACATAAGAGACAACCCTAAGGCACAATCCCCCTCTCTGCTTCCACTGCATTCCAAGAGGAGACATAGGGAGGGGCGATAGGTGCAAGCCAGTAGCTATTTACTACTCTGTTTAAAATTACTATCCTCCCCGCCCCCCCCACACCACCCTTAAGTCTCCTTCTCCTTTTAAAACTCAGTTCTACTCCAGTGTCTACAAGGAATTAGCCCTCTAGTTAAGGCTAGCAGAGGGGCAGCTGGGGATGGAAGACCTTTATTATTTCAAGGAGTTATATATACAGATTGATTGTATGTTCTTATCCCTCGTCCCCTCCCTCTCTGCACTTTATATGCCACTTGTCTTCTTAGACTGTCAGCTGTATGGTTGAGAAGTTTCATCCTTACATATGTAGGGACAGAACCAAGCACATTATGGTAGTTGCTGGGAAAACAATCATGATATTGGTAACAAAGATGCAGTGTCAGTCATTCTAGTTACCAGTAATATATGTCATTTTCTCTCAAGTTCTCTATGGAAGTAAACAGTAAGAGACCCTATGTCCCAAATAATTTAAACAGCCTGATTCTCATTTGCACAAAGGCCCTCGTTTTTGCCGGTCATGTACAGTAAAGGGCCCCTAAAGGGGACAAAAATATTTATGCCCATTTTAAGGAGCTTTTACACTACCAGAATGGTCTAAAGGGGCCTTTGTGTAAATGAGAATCAGGTCCAAAAATCTGAGGTTTTCCTCAGACTATGGGAGACTGAATGAACTGTAGAGGGAAGAAGAAATAGGAAAAGGAGATTGACTATTGTCCTGAGGTAAAATTTTCAGAAGCTCCTAACTTGTTTTCAGAAGTGACTTAGGAATTTAGGAACTGAAAACCCATTTACTTTCATTGAATCTTAAGGCTTAAAATAACTCAGGTGCTTTTGAAATGTTTACACGGTGATTTTTAGTTTGATAACTTTTTAAACCCAAATTTAGAACTTTTGTAATGGTGGTTAGGAGTGTGATTATTTATGACACTTTTATACCAGCAAAAGCCCTAGTGTAGACTCAGCTTATATCAGCAAAAAAGTGTTTTTGACTTGATAGCTTACTTTGTTCAGGGATCTGGTATAAACTATAAACCAGCAAAAGCAGCCTTTTGTCAGTATCAGGGGCACTAGGAGGGTTTGCTGGTATACCTATACTGCCAAGCCTTTGCCAGTGTAGAGTAGGGCTAAGCAATGTTAGCAGTTTGTGAAATGGGGCACACTAATGCTGCACTAGATAACTGAAATCCTTTAGTCAACACAGCAGGTACATCACTGCCTCTATCAGGGCAAGTTTTCTTTCCTATGTGCCTCATCACCCACTTAGAGGAAGTGGGAAATCTCCTTGCCCCTTCAGTTCTCTGCTGAGATGTTCCCAAAGGGTACAATTCAATAACAACAATGCTGGTGGTTTTTATGTCGTCACTACCTCTATATGGGGGGATGGGAGCGGGGGGCGAACACCAAGCAGCAAGCAATTTTGGTCACTACTCACTTAGGCTGGATTTGAACCAGTGACTAGGCACTGTAAGGCTGCATTCATTATCAATCTCCTATGCCATCCTTTACCCAGAATGCAGATTTTTACAGTAATTCAGCATAATGAGTAAGTGTCTTGTATAGGATATTAACCAGACAGGCACTCTGTTGGTTGTTCTAAGGGTATTTTTTACTATTCCTGACTCATAGTGAATGGGTTTCCCAGGCTTGTCAGTTAAATTATTTTCTAAATGTGTTCTTGTGCTGTATGTCAGATCAATGCAATAATGGTGATGATGTTCCAGCTATTTTTTTTTAAAGTTATGAATTCCAGCACTTCAGAATCCTCTGGATTTCAGTTAAAACAGACATTGTCAAGATTATCCAGAGGATCAATCCACGGTAAAGAAAGATTATAAATGAGTAATGTTTCCATTGTGTTTTTGTCACAAGACAATACCATACTTCAGAAATGCAGAAAATATTAACTCCACCTGATCAGATGATTGGGCCTTCTTGGAAGTCAGCCTTAGAGACACTCACAGAGAATATCAGGAGGATAATGTAAATGTGGCAGTTTGTAAATTCCAGATTACAATCATGCTAAAAAAAACCCCCAAAAAACATTGGGCCAAATTCTCTCATCAGCTGCATATGTGTAATCCCACTGAAATCAATAATGTTGCACACGAATAACTGAGGGAAGACTTTGGCCCAGGATATGGAAAATATTGATAGAAAATGATGAATTAATTTAATTTGGCTTGGATATGAGTAGTATCTTGTGGAATGAAAAGTGGCTGAAGGACTGCAAACAAAAGCATAAGACAAAACACTGACGCATGGAGTTGTGGGGAGGTCTCTCTCTAGCGAGGTATTGCAGGGATCTGATTCAGTCTGGTTTTCATTAACATCTTCACTAATGATCTAGAAGGAGTAAGCATCATGTTAATGCAATTCCCATATGATACAAAATAGGGTGGAGTTGTGAATACCAGTGGTGAAAGAGGAATACAAAGAGACCCAAGTACTTTTCCAAGATTTCCATTGACTTCACCACTCTTCAGATCAAGCCCTTGGAGAGATTAGTCTCGGGCAGAAAATTACAAAATGATATTCAGCAAGGAAAAATGTAAACAAATGCATCTTAAAAAAGATTACCCAAGACCCAGTAATCAATGGGAAGGAGAATCATGGAAAGCAGTAACATTAAACAAATAAAACATAAGTTTGCAGTGCATTACTGAAGGAAAAATGGTTAATGAAATTTTGAACATTAAACGGAGGTAATAGTCTCTCTTCTGCAAATGGGACTGGTGTCACTAGGCCTTAAAGACATTCTGGAGAAATCCCAGGAAAAGCAACAAAAATAGTAAGGGAACTGGAGAGACCAATTTAAGAAGAAAGATTAAAAGCATCTATATATAGTGCAGTTACACCAGACTTGTGTAGATGTATATTACACCTAATTATAACTACAAGGGAAAGGAAGAGAGACGTAGTCCAAAAATAATATGAAGAGTGTAAATACCCAGGAGAGAGAGGAGTAATTTAGCATAAGGCATAATTAGGAGTAATGGGATGAAATTAAGAAAGGAAAAATATTCCCCTGGAAAATATTTGCATCCTTCTACAACACCCTGATGGTAATTACCATCAAAAATGAACTGAAACAGATCCAGCCTTTAATATAGAGGAAGTAGGCAAGTTGGTCTTTTGGTAGACACACCTTCTAGACAGATTCCAGTTTTCTGGTCACACACACATAGAAGTTCACAGAAAACCTTTGACTGTTTTTGATAAAATCTCCACCTATTATAAGGGCACCATTCAACAACTTCCTAACAAAGAGTACTATTCATTCCAAATAATTACAACAAGCTGCAATAAAATGCATACTGATACTCATAAAAGAAAGACCTAAAATGATGCTGAAGACAATACAAAAAAATAAAAGAGATTGTCAAATTCAAGCTGTGATTTGTTCTCTCTCTTGATCGATTTGTGAATCCCTGGGCACAAGCCAATACCCTGTTTATAACACACAAAAAATACTGACAAATAGCAACAGTTAGAGCTACTACCATATTTCACAGCACCGGAAACATATATTGTCTTTCTCCCTGCCCAATATACTGATACATGTACAGAATAATTCTTCCTTAGCCAATCACACACCTAATTATGACATACACTGTTGTTGCAATAACATCTGATTGTAATGGTAACAGATAATGATTAGGGCTGTCGATTAATCGTAGTTAACTCACATGATTAACTCAAAAAATTAATCATGATTAAAAAAATTAATCATGATTAATCACAGTTTTAATCACACTGTTAAACAATAGAATACCAATTGAAATTTATTAAATATTTTGGATGTTTTTCTACATTTTCAAATATTTGATTTCAATATACAAACAGAATATAAAGTGTATAGTGCTCACTTTATATTATTATTTTTATTACAAATATTTGCACTTTAAAAATGATAAACAAAAGAAATAGTATTTTTCAGTTCACCTCATACAAGTATTGTAGTGCAATCTCTTTAACCTGAAAGTGCAACTTACAAATGTAGATTTTTTTGTTACATAACTGCACTCAAAAACAAAACAATGCAAAACTTAAGAGCTCAGTCCTACTTCTTGTTCAGCCAATCACTAAGACAAACAAGTTTATTTACATTTACGGGATATAATGCTGCCTGCTTCTTATTTACAATGTCACCTGAAAGTGAGAACAGGTGTTCGCATGGCACTGTTGTGGCCGGCATTGCTAGGTATTTATGTGCCAGATATGCTAAACATTCATACGTCCCTTCACGCTTTGGACACCATTCCAGAGGACATGCTTCCATGCTGATGACGCTCATTAAAAAAATAATGCATTAATTAAATTTGTGACAGAACTCCTTGGGGGAGAACTGTATGTCTCCTGTTCTGTTTTACCCACATTCTGCCATATATTTCATGTTATAGCAGTCTCGGATGATGACCCAGCATATGTTTGTTTTAAGAACATTTTCACTGCAGATTTGACAAAATGCAAAGAAGGTACCCATATGAGATTTCTAAAGATAGCTACAGCACTCGACCAAAGATTTAAGAATCTGAAGTGCCTTCCAAAATCTGATCAGGATGGGGAGTGGGGCATGTTTTCAGAAGTCTTAAAAGAGCAACACTCCGATGCGGAAACTACAGAACCCGAACTACCAAAAAAGAAAATCAACCTTTTGTTGATGGCATCTGACTCAGATGATGAAAATGAATGTGTGTCAGTCCGCGCTGCTTTGAATCGTTATCAAGCAGAACTTGTCATCATCATGGAAGCATGTCCTCTGGAATGGTGGGCGAAGCATGAACGGACATATGAATCTTTAGCACATCTGGCACGTAAATATCTTGCCACACTGGCTACAACAATGCCACGTGAACGCCTGTTCTCACTTTCAGGTGACATTGTAAACAAGAAGCAGGCAGCATTATCTCCTGCAAATGTAAACAAACTTGTTTGTCTTAATGATTGGCTGAACAAGAAGTAGGACTGAGTGGACGTGTAGGCTCTAAAGTTTTACATTGTTTTATTTTTTTGAGTGCAGTTATTTTTTGTACATAATTCTACATTTGTAAGTTCAACTTTCATGATAAAGAGACTGCATTACAGTACTTGTATTAAGTGAATTGAAAAATACTATTTCTTTTCTTTTTTACAGTGCAAATATTTTTAATTAAAAATAAATATAAAGTGAGCACTGTATAGTTTGTATTCTGTATTCTAATTGAAATCAATATATTTGAAAATGTAGAAAACATAAAAAATATTTAGATAAATGGTATTCTATTACTGTTTAACAGAGCAATTAATCATGATTACTTTTTTTTAATTGCTTGACAGCCCTAATAATGATATAATACCAACTATCTACTGCTAGATAATGATGCTACATTCCTGTCTTTGTAGGTACTCCAATCATCCCCACCAGCATAGTATCTATGAGCCTCACAAACATTAACAAAATTATCCCCATAATTTCCTGCAGGGTAGAGAAGCATCATTATAATCATTTCTAGGATGGGAAACAGAGGCACAGATTTACAAAATCTATGTTTGGCTACAGAGAAGAAATTCCCATTTTTATAGCTCTGGCTGATAGTGATGTTTAATCATTCAGATATAATAAAACATTAATTTGTTACATGGTAGGCCCAATTCTAATCTTGGAATAAAGATACCAATTGGTGCCTCATAGAATTTTCAGTCAATAGAAGTTCAATGCCTAACTTATTCTGGCACTTTTGTAAATCCTACTAGATGTCAAACTGCATCATTAGGCATTTGAAAATTTGGCCCTTGGTGACTGGCGAAGCTTATACCAGAAGTTTATGGGAGAGCAGGAACTGAACCTAGCAGATATGTAGGTAGGTAAGGAGTCAATTCTCTATAAGATCACACTAAATATCAAAGAGTGTTGAGCATGTTACACACGGATCTTCAGGTGATGTAGATCAACTTAGCTCCATTGACTGCATCAGCTGAGAATCTGGCCCAGCAGGTTTACAACCATCTTACTCCTTATGTAGGTCCTGATTCAAAGGGGGCTCTTAAGCATGTGCTTAACTTTAGTTTTAAGCAAATGCTTGAGTCCTTTGCTGAATGGGAGCCCAAGACCATTCGCAATTTCTAATTACAGAAACTGACGGCAGCACCAAAGCAATGTAAACATTATTTTCAAATCAAAAGTTTGCTATCCCATTCCTTTTTAGATCATTCTACATGTGCAGGAAACAAAATATGTCTGGGGGGGAAAATGTGTTTTGGAAACTTCTAATTCCCTCCAACTTCAAATGGAATCTGTTTTAAAAAATATAAACATATTTAAAGGTATAAAGATATAAGGGGGAGATTAGAAAGTCCAGCTTGGGTCTGAGTCCAATCTCTCTTACATTTCTGTAAATCAGGAGCAATTCCAATGAAGTTTAGTTATTGGGAAACCCATTGTAAGCAAGATCGGAATCAGAGTCCTGTTTTTTTCTCTTTAAACAACTATATAGTTGCTGAAATGCTGGGCCTAATCATCGTTTATACTAATGATTAACACTTAGGTTTTATATAGCTCTGGCAGTCTCAAGTTGCCTTAAAGTGGGCATAGAGTAACTGTAAATGTAACTCAAGGTTCCTTTACACTGCCAGAGTGGTGCTTAATGTAATTGAGAGTTAGGCCCAATATGGTAATAGGGGCCAAATGAGTACCTAAATAGACAAACATCGTCAGACAAGATTAGGTACTTCAGAAAAGGGGTGACATGACAGGAACAAGCAGGCTGTGTTAACCCAGTGAGGATTCTATCAGAACAGAACTCCCTAACTCTGTTCATCAGGATTGTTGGCATATGGGTATACTAACACAATCAAACAAAAACGTGTTAAAAGAATGTTATTTAGGTTACAAAGTCACGCAGTCAAAAGTTAGGAAATGCCAGATTTATAGCTGCCCATGCAACCTTAGTTCTGCTTCCTTTTGCATTCATCCTGTTGACAGACTGAGGCAGGGGTCCTGTGGAAAAAATAATATGGCATCTTGTAGTTAAAGCCTTTACACAATAATGCACGAGGGGGCAGAATTAAGGTTGCTTGGGGAACAATGGATGTGTGAGATCTTCTCAGAGAAATGGCCACAAGAATATTTTATAACGGAAAATGTTAGGAGACCTAAGGATAGGGGCTGCTATCATTACTGTGCAATGGATCTGAATGAATAATGTAGAACAGTTATTAAATGAATTTAGTCTCTTTTTCACTCAGAATATCTATGAGAAGATCATGATTTCCTTGAATTATTTGCTACTCAGTTTTATTCTATGAATTCACAATTTGAGTTGTGTTATTAGGTTCTGATAAGATGAACAGTCATGTGATATTTGTAGGAGTGCACTCACTACAGATGAGCCTCGTGGCTGGGCATGGGGTAGCAGCTCTTTCATCTCTCACGCCCACTGCTACTGTTCACTCTAGTTCCCCTCTTCTTGCAATTCAGCCCTCGGGCCAGGTCACATTTTAGTCCTATCTGGTCTTTGGCTCTCAACTCCGGGCCTCCATCATCCCTGTAAACCCTCACTCAGGGCTTTCAGTCATCTTTACCCTCTTCTATGGGCCCCACACAACCTTGCCCAGTGGCTGGTAGGGAAACCAGGTGCTCCCACTACACTGGGTTCCAGTCCAGGGATCCTATAAGCAGCAGCCAAGGTGTGTTCCACCAGACTCCCTGCTGCTGCCTTCCTGAACTACTTCTTACTGTAGGGTTCCCCCCCCCAGGCATTCTGTCCAGTCCTTTTCCGGGCTCTTGTAATGAGCAATGCCTCACAGAGGTTCTCCCTGGAGGTCTGGTTCCTGCCCTAGGCTGTGTTTCCAGTCCATCACAACCCTCATATCAGGACTCCTGAGAACTAGCTCCCTCCAATGTTCCACTCTCCAGGCTCCCCCACCTGCAAGCCCTACCCCTGCCATGCTCCTCCAGGATCATCCTCCTGCTCTTGGGGTCAGCCTCTCCCCCTTAGTTGGCCTTTACCTCAGGGCCCCTCATGAGACTTCTACATAGCAAAGTATCCCAGCTCTGGCCAGTTCCATCACAACATTCTTTGCATCAGCTCCCGATGCTCCTTCCTGCGCTTGTGCTATCTACCACCAAGAGGATGGCTGTGGAGTTCTTCCTTCTCTCTTGCAGCGGACGTTGTCTTCTCCTCCTCCTCCTCCTCCTCCTTCAGTTTTGTGGCATAGCAGACTCACTTCCTGAATCTATGACCTCCATGCACTGTCTTTTTCATGACTTGGAGTCTCACACCTTTCCCGGTAGTCTTAAAGAATTGGGCCCTATTTTCCTTGTATTCTCAAACGATGTCAGGAAAATTTTGTTACTTTAAGACCTCTGAGTTTTTTATATAAACACCTCCTTTCACTGGTACAGTCCTTACAATCCCAAAGGATATAATCTGTCATTTCCTGGACCTTACATGTTACTCATAATCCATCTTTTTGCATGTTAATTAGAAATAAATTGCTATTTAATCCCAAATGCCCTGTTACAATTCTAACTAGAGCCACTTCACTCTTCCTCTCAGAGCCTTGGATTATATATATCAACATTGTCAATTGTTGGGCATATTTCTTAGAATTTTTCACCCATTTGTTTCGTTTGCCCATAGTTCTTGCCATTCTTTCCTGAGCTCATTTTTGATTAGGTGTTTAAATTCTAGTTTGCTTAAGGAGATTCCTAGATCAACTTGTTCATGATTAATAGCACTTTTGGCCTATTTGTCAGCCCTCTTCTGTTCCATACTTCCTGCCTTTATAGCACTTCCCCACTCTTCTCCAGCTGGGCCCCATATTTAATTATGCCTGGCCAACACTCTGGTGCAACCAGGCGGGTTAATTGGCCTCTCAGGTCCATACTAACCCTGTCAGTGCCTGGAGAGGGTGTACACCCCTTCACAGTATTGTTCCTGTTCCCTGATTGCTTGTGCATGTAAACACTACTGAGATAGATATTCGCTCATGCTATTTAAGAATTAGATTACTTGCCAATACTCACTTACCATGGAAAGTGAGTCTACCATAATTTGGTAACTTGAATGTACATGAAAAATGAGGACAAAGGGGCGAAGTAAGGACACACTAGAAGTGAATTCATTTTTTAAAAATTCAGCAGATATTATTGGAAGTACCATAGTGTTCAGCAAGATATAAATACTTAGCTTAGATACACAAACAGGAAGAAATTTATTCCAAGATTAGAATTGGGCCTACCATGTAACAAACTCATGTTTTATTATATCTGAATGATTAAACATCACTATCAGCCAGAGCTATAAAAATGGGAATGTCTTCTCTGTAGCCAAACATAGATTTGTTTTCTTCATTATATCAGATTGTTGCACGATAACTCGTTTGCTTGTCTCCAATTCGCCCACATGTCAGTATTTAACAAGTAACTCAGGCATTGTCTCTTTCTGAAATAATCATTCCAACACCTCCAGGGAAATCGTGCTGCATACGACACTGAGTTGCAGCTCACCTGTGTTCATTAAAGAGCCAATGGCATTTTTCACTGACAGGTTGTTAATCCTGATGTCTTTAGTATTCTGGGAGATTACATTCGAACTTCCTAAAAATGATCCTGCATTTTCAACCAGACACAGCACTAGTCCTTCTTTCCCGTTCAAAACTCTTTATATAATGATCCAGTACACTGTCAGATAGATGCTGCTCTCCATTTGAGAGGGCATTTAACTAGGGATTCCTGCAGAGTATGTTGTCCCACTAGGAAGGAACAAGTCTCCCCCCTACTCAATGGCATTCAACCTTCATTGTAGGAAAATTTAGGCCTTATCCATGGCAAAAATAGTTTTTAGTATTTATTTTTAACTAAAATTGGTTTTTAAATCAATTTCATTAAGACAGTGAAAACCCCACTGTGAGAACTGGTTTATATCAGGTTTAAAATGACCCAATTAAGCTGAATGGTACGAACCAATTGTAAGTTGAGGTAGGAGATTTGCACTGGTTTAACTAAATCAATTTTTAAAATGATTTTTATGTAAAGTGGTGCAATTTTTGTGCCTAGATAAAGCATAAGTTAGTCAGAGTGACATTATTCTTCCATTCTCATAATTTTTGCATTGAGTTCAGTGGGAGCAGGTCCATGAAGTATATAGAGAGTTTATTGAGGGTTTTGAAATCTTTCAGAATATGTTATTTTGTAGGCCTCAAACCTTCTCCAACCATCTTTCTCCACTTCTAGTGTATGTGCAGAATCACCATAATAGCTATATTGTCCATCAGGGCCGGATTAACTCTCCTGTGGGCCCAGGACTATTAGATTTTGTGGGGCCCCTGTATACAAGTATGTTTCCTGGGAGGGGGTTTGGGCAGGGGATTGGGGTGCAGGAAGGGGTGCGGGGTCTGGGAGGGAGTTTGGGTGCAGAAGGGGGATTCTGATCTGGGGTAGGGGGTTGGGGTGAAGGGGGGGTGCAAGGTGCAGGCTCCGGCCGGGAGGCGCTGACCACAGGTGACTCCCGGCTGGTGGCACAGAAGGGCTCAGGCAGGCTGTCTGCATCCTGTGGCCCCATGCTGCTCTCGGAAGCGACTAGCTGCTGGCACGTCTCTGTGGCCCCTGGGGGTGGGGTACAGCGTGTGTCTGTGTGCCGCCCACACCCACAACCGCCACCCCCATAGCTCCCATTGGCTGGTTCCTGGCCAATGCGTGCTGCGGGGACAGTGCTGGGGTGGGGGCAGCATGCAGAGCTGCCGCCTACCACCCCGCCCCCCCACCAGGGGCCGCAGAGACATGCTAGCAGCAGGCCGCTTCTGGGAGCAGTGTGGGGCCATGCATGCAGGCAGCCTGCCTGAGCACCCCGCTGCGCCATGGGACTTTTAACAGCCCAGAGTTGGAGATCGCTGCCTGTGATTTATTTTTGCAGGGCCCCCCTTGAGCCGGGGCCCTGGGCTGCAGCCCCTAAAGCCCCTGCCTTAATCTGGCCCTGTTGTCCATATGAAGGAGGCTCACTATCTCTCTGCCTCACCCTTCATTTCACTGCTATTTTGTGTGGATTGAAAGTTTAGAGGAAATCATTCACAAAGACAATGGAAGAGCCTCTGAAGCTCTGAGTGGGGAAGGCCTAGGTAAAGATATGGGCTGCAGAGCAATTCTTAAAATGGGCATGACTTGATTTAGATCTTCAATTGCATAACACTACTAGAATTGAAGGTTCTGGGATCTCAAGCCTCTTTCTGAACTTCATTATTTGTTATATATTCCGTATGCCAGCAAGCGAGTTTAGAAAATACTATAAAAGTTTAATGCATTTGTGATATTAGCCCATTCATAATAAATATTATGGGGGGAAATATTCTGTAGATGATTTAGTGTGATTTGTTTTGCTGCCAAGCAAACTGGAAAGGGGGGGGGGGAGGGCTGCACACAATTCCATTAATACATAACATGGTTTACTTCATGATTTATAACTTAGCTCTCTGCATCGGAATATATAAAATGTAGTTAAAATAAATAAAACTATAAAACAATTAAGGAGATTTGTGCTCACTGATTTGTTCCTGTTTATGAATATACAGTGTTAATATAAACAGACAGGGGTCCTCACTTTATCCTTTTATCATTTCCAAATGTTGTTATAAGATGGTAACCCCACTGAAAACAAACAAAAGAGTGTGTCATGTAAATGTAACGTCACTCTAATGTTGCAGTAGGTCACATTAGCTTTGATAAATGTGGCATTTTCAACTATTACTTTTGCTGGAAAATTCTGTCTGCAAATGTCACAAAAACACAAGTGACAAAAATCCTTGTGTTGAAAAGAAGCAGAAAAGGTATTCACTGTTCACTTTACATACTTCACAAGACTTTGGTATTATAAGTATTTTCAGGATTTCAGTTCATAAAACAATTCTTTGGCCTGTTTTCACTTACATTCATGTGTCCTTTGTACAAACAGGAGGCATTTGATCCACTGAGACTATCATTTGACTGCACTTCATACCGTACTCCTTTTGTAAGATGCAGAAATATGTACATACCATTCTCTTATTATTTCCTACTGCCCAGTTTGCACAATTCTAGGGTTGTTTCAGTGTAGACAGCTAGGAGAAAGGTTGTAAGAGATAGTATACATATTTATTATACTAAGTTGAAATTGGAATACTGTACAGGAATTTCTAATAGAAAGTTCAATTGATTAAATCTTGAAGTGTTAGCTAACGCCTGGATGTATAAAAGAAGTTAGGCACTGTGAAAATGAGCATCACAGTATGTAACTTTTAGGCACTTAGAAAGTTACTGCAATTCACAAAGTCTGAGTTCAGTGCCTAGGTTCCCTATACAATGAATGGGGAGAGATGTGGCCTCCACAGACTGTGATTCACAAAAGTCAACATACTAGGCAGGGATTCACCTGAACTAGCCAGTGGGAGATGCTGACAAGAGCGGTGTGTGCAAAGCCCTGCCCCCTCAGGAAGATAGCATCTAAGTCCATGCTGCAGGAAGGTGCCTATCTCCATTAGCCATTCTTAGCTGTCAACCCTGTCCTGGAGTTAGGCATCTATGCCGTTTCTTGCTCTCTAACGCAAATAACTCTTCAGGTATTTATCCAGACTGCAACAGCTTCATTAGGTAAGATAGAGAGCCCCCTCTCATCAGAATATCCGATTACTCAGTGGTTACAGCATTTACCTGAGAAGCATCAGATCCCTGTTCAAATCCCTTCCCCTGTGGAGGGGGAACTTGAACTGGGGGTTTCCTACATTAGTACCCTAACCACTGGGCTAGCACTTAATACCCCCTCCCCCACTTCCAGCTAGTTTGTGTGGACTCATCTGAGGGAACCAATTCAGTGGACATGCTCAGAGGGCACCTACCAGATCAGGCCTTGTATGTGAGTTAGGATGCTGAACTCCTGTCTTTCTCTGGTTTGTGAATCATTCTGGGGGTTAGATAGGCATCCAGATGCCTAGAGTAAGGCAGCAGTGAGCATGCTCAAAGGCAGAAACATAGGTGCCTAGGGAACTTTTTTCTGCAAAATTTTAGGTGCCAAGTGAATGTAGGCACCTACAGGGTTTAGTAGCAGTTTTGTTCGTGTCCCTGAAACTGGGAGTTAGGTGCATAAAACAGAGATTTAGGCATTTAACTCCTGTGCATCCAGGCCTAATCTCCTACCATGAAGTGGCAACAAAGGGCTCAATCCTCCATGTACTCTGAAGTCAATGGTTGCAGGATGGGCCAAAGATTGGGAAAATAAGAAAACAAGGCATTACTAGCAATCCTAGACTCTCACTAGCCAGCAGGAACCCGGAGTTCTAACTGTGGCCCTGACACTCCCTTTAGTGACTTGGCCAAGGATTTAGGGCTTGACTACATGAACAAAGACTGTGGCAAACTGGATGTGAATGTACCCTAACTAGCCTGCTGCAGTGTGTGCCCTCCTGATGAGCTTGTGCAGTTCATTAATGCACTTTGAGTTAGTCCCATTTCAAAGAGAACTAGATCAAATCACTCTGAAGAACGGTTAACACATGCGAGCAGGGTGCACGTGGACAGTAAGACCGCAGAAGGCTAGTGCAGAATAGATTCACATCAGCCTGCCATGGCCTAATTGTTCATGTAGACAAGCCCTTAGCTGCTTCAAGTTTCCATATATATAAAAAGGGGATAAGTCATACTTACCTGTGGTATCTACAGTACTGTATCTTGAAGGGTGTTGTGAGGATTAATTAATAATTGTAAAATACTTTAAAAGTGAAAAGCAATGGTTATACAATATATACTGCTATTATAGTAGACATGCCAAGGCTTCCTAAGTAGCCCAATGAAAGCTGGTCAGGTGATCTCTCAAGATCATTTACATGGGTCACAGTGGGAAGGCACTCTTTAGTATAGAACACTACCTCAATGCTTCATTAAAATCAATACATTACAGAGCTTACTCAAGCAACAAATGGGCCTTATAAATGCCCCCTAAGGTCTCATGATTGGATCTTCTTTTGCTTTGTTTCACAATAGGACTAATGTTCATGGAGTTGTAATAGCATGTAATAAGCAGCTTTCGATATTAGTAAACCTTTGACCACAGAAGCCATGTATTACCTTATGTATTCCGCCACTGTGCTAATTAGCCTGAATGTGATAGCCTTACTCCTTGAGAACTTCACTGGGACTGGGTGTGCTATGAGGTATTTCATGCTGAGAAGTATCTCACAATTTGGTCCTAAGTATTTTTAAAATGGTTAAATAAATGTGATGATACTTTCCAGTGATTTATTTTTGGTTGGTTCGAAAAGGCAAAAGGAAAAAGATAGATAAAAGGAACGCTCTTCGTTCTACCAATATATTCTGCTTTTTCACTCAGCATAGACTACTGGGAATTGGCACTGTAATTTGTACTGGGCTGAAGGTCTTTTTTTAATTTTCAGGAGATAATAAGGCCCATACTGATGTAAAAATAGGACATCTAGTTCCACAGCACAAATGACAGGAAGAGCTTGAGAACAACAAAATTAAAATCAAATACTTTCTGTACAATTCTTTAATGGTCTTTTGTATTATGGTCAAGCTTCCCACAGAGTAAATACAACCCATATTATATAAATATGATCACATGTAGATTCATTTAATTTGACGTTACCATCAGAATAGAACATTTCACACATGGGAATGCAAACTCCAGCATGGGAGCAAATTAACTGCCCACAAATTGTTTGCTAACCATGAAGTTTTCCAAAAGAAATCTCTAAGGTATATCTTTACCAAGGGCACAGTATTAGAACTCTAATACCACATGTTTCCATTTGAACAGATGTCAGTGAAAGGTTTGACTGCAATGTGTTACTAGTTAAGAGAAAAAGACTTACTGATATAGATCAAGGGAACTGTTTAAATTTATTTAGAGGAATGGTGGTTTGTAATCCATTCATGCTTGCAAGTGTAATTACTTTATAATTACTTGTAAGTGGATAGAAAACTAGAAAGTTCTATGGCTTTTTGCTCCAGAGAGTGTAACTTATCTGCTATTCCAATCTTTTCTTTAATGTGCTAAAGGATGTATTAATCTAGGTTCATCTGCTGTTGAAATGAGACATGTTTATTAATCATTTTCATTTTTAGAAAGTTGTTTAGAGGGAGCCAAGTTTTGTGAACATTCTGATTCTCAAAGTAACTGAAAATCATTGGCAAATTGCACTTCTTTTATCATAGGTTGAACTGAAGTGCAATATTTAAAATGTGAAAAATATATTACTATTCTGATTTAGTTTTGGTACTCCAGTAGTGCTCACAATGTGCTAAACATCATTCATACACACACAACAGTGCAGGTCCTGTCCCCAAGTAGGTACAGTCTTAGGCCCTGATCCTGCACTGACTAATATAATGCTGCACTCCTATCTCTGGGTAGATCGAGTCCATAGATCCAGCTCCCTCCTGCAGATACTTACACACATGCTTAATTTTTGAAGGTGGGATTTTCATAAGGACAAAAGTGACTTAGGAGCTTTTGAAAACCCCACCCAAAGTCATTACGACCTTTCACATGCATAATGTTAGCCACATGCATCAACATTTGAAGGTTCAGGGTCTAATACATATTAGAGCAGATTCTCATTTAGTCTAAGGCCACTTTACATTGATCTGGCAGTTTAAAGAGCCCTCAAATACAATTATATTTACTCACTTCAATGCCACGTTACTCTGACAAAGTGGTATAAAGGAGTCTGAGAGTATATGAGAATCAGGCCTGATATCATTTTTGGCTTCAAACAGGAAAACTACACCAATATATCAGACAATGTTGTTGGCAGAGCTGGGCAAAATACCTGTTTTCACCAAAAAATGCAGATGCAGGTCATCTGAAACATTTAGTGAATTCATGTCGAATTCATCTAATTGTTTCAGTCAAAAAAAAGTGTGAAAAAAATCAAGACATAGTGCTTTGACATTTTTAAAACTAAATGTTTTGATTTGTCAATTTGAAAACTTTTCATTTCAAAATTGATGGCAATTTTATAAAAAAAAAAATTGTAAAACATTTTAAAAAGCTTACAAAATGTTTTGCTTAGCCTGAAACAATTTTTTTTTTCAGAACTGCCAGTGACCTGAAAAATCAGTTATTCATACAATTCTAATTGGTGGAGCTTTGGCAGTATAAGATCATCTTTGCATCTCAATGCTCTAACAGTCTAAGCACCAAATGTATGCTATTGTGTGGTTGAATGGCTCATTGTTCAAACTTTGGGAAATTTACCTTTATTCTGATCTTAATTTCAGTCCACAGTTTTCTTCTTTTTAAACACGGAGCTATTGCTAGTCCTTGAAAGGAATGATTTGAAAGAAATGCTTGAAAGAGCATTTAAGATTTACATTTATTGTAATGACCTAAATGTGGTCAAGAATAGATAGAAGCATTTTAGGGCTTTTTAAAATTATCAACAAAATCTTACATTAGATAAATAACCCGATGTAAAAAGACAAATTTCCATTTCCCATATATAAGATTTTAGTGGGATTTCAAAAACACCTGATTTGAGATCATGAGACCCATTGACTTCCAATAGCACTTGCATGGCGAACTACTTCCAGCATGATGCAGAAGTTTACCCTCAATTACTCTCAGATGAATTATATACTCTTGCTCTTTTTTTAAAAAAAAGCTTTTACTTGGAAAAACTACATGTGTGATGCAAAATACTCTTCCTAATCTTTTTTTGGAGCCAGTTAATGCCCTTCTCTTATTCTTTCATTTAAAGATGCACGTAGTTGTCTTTTTGAAAAGACAGTGAAAGTCATGACTAGATAATCATAATTCTAGAAGAAGTGTTCATGGTGACTGTGGTGTTGTACATAGCTCAAATACATTGTAGTGCCAACCCCTAATTAGAATTATCATCTGGGGCTCCACTCCATTTTAAAACAATGTTTAGCATACTGTTTCAGGCCATGTACCAAGGGAAAAGCAAGGAACAAACCTGCACAGACTATTCACAGTGCACGGTCGGCTCTAGGGACCAGCTAAGGAAGCAGGTGCCGGGGGCAGCAAATCTGAAGGGGCAGCACTCCGTCCGTTCTTGGGGCGGTGCTCCGACATTTCTTTTCCTCCCCTTCTTCGGCGGAACTTTGGCAGCAGCTTTTTCTTTTTTTCTTCCTCGGCGGCAGTTCGGCGGCAGCATCTTCTTTCTTTTATTCTTCGGTGGCAGTTTGGCAGCAGTGTCTTCATTTCTTCTTCTTTGGCAGCACTGCTGCTGCCGCTTTTTTGTTTTGTTTTTTTAATTTGCTTCACCGCATGGGGCAGCGAAAAAGGTAGAGTCACAGTGAAGAATTTGTTTGAATGGCATTTCTAGTGGAGTCTGACAGGGATCTGTTCTCAGCCCCAAATTATTCAATATCTTTACAAAATACAAAATCACGGTTGGTAAATTTTGTGCATGACACAAAAATTATAGAGTCCAGAGCAGGCATGAGGACCTCACCTCTTCTAGTTATTGAGGATTTTTTTGGCAGTCCTCAGAATATCTGAACACCTGAGGAATATTAATAAATGTATCCTCACAGCCCCTTTGTGAGACAGAATTGTGCTATTCTTGTTTTATAGAAGTGAGGCACTGAGACATTAAGTGACTTGGATGGTCACAGAAGAAATTTGTGGGAGATACAAAAATAGAATGCAGATCTCTTGAATCCCAATCCCGTGCTTTAACCTCAAGACCATCCTTTCACATTCGAGGGATTGCTTCTGAGCTATGTGCTGTGGTTGCTGCTTTGAGCAGTCACTATTGGTAGTTCGTTATTCATTCTACGTGATTTCAAAAGATGCTACACTGGTTCGAACATGGTGATAAAATTGAGAGCAAGCTGCTCTTGTCCTGTGACTACATCAACAGCAGGACATTTTTCTTTCCTGCCCTCCTGACATAAAATATCCATTGAAGTCAATGGGAGATTAGTGTGAGCAAAGGGAGCAAGACAAACCTTAAAGAGAGTAAAAAGAACAAAGAACAGGAGTACTTGTGGCACCTTAGAGACTAACAAATTTATTAGAGCATAAGCTTTCGTGGACTACAGCCGAAGAAGTGGGCTGTAGTCCACGAAAGCTTATGCTCTAATAAATTTGTTAGTCTCTAAGGTGCCACAAGTACTCCTGTTCTTTGTTCTTTTTGCGGATACAGACTAACACGGCTGCTACTCTGAAACTTTAAAGAGAGTGGAGTTTGTCAACATAGGGAAAGTCATTTCACCTCTCTGTGCGCTAGTCTCTGTAAAGTGGGGATAAATGATAGTTACTTTCCTTTGTAAAGTGCTTTGAAAACTATGGATGAGCAGTGCTACATAAGATCTAGAAAATGTTTTATATCATTTAATAGTGATGGTGGATAAAATTTTCTAACATGCATAAGTGAGGCTTCTAAGTCCCATTGAAAGATTCTTTAAACAATGTTATCCAATTAGTTGGGTTATATACAAATTTAACAGGGGGTTCTACATAAATTATTGTAAAAATCTACAGACTAGACTTTTTTAGAGAATGAGATCCTTGCTTTAGGGTATTTGAACCATCATAGAAAGCTGTCAGAGCTTTTCTTTAATATTTTGGTTTGTTTTGGATATACTATCGAAGCTGGATAGGAGCAGAGAGAAAACTCCAAGACTTAGATCGTCAGTCAGCCTGGCTCAGCTGCTCTGAGCAATATGCTTTCTCCACCTAATTCCCTTGGTAAGCAGGGCAACCAGTGAGCCAAATCACTCTTAGTTACATACGTGCAACTCCTGCTGCGTCTAAAGGGGAGTTGCATCCAAGTGACTGAAAGGAGAATTTGGTCTGGTGAATATATTTACTCTCCCTAATTTGTTTTGTGGCCATAAAGCTATTTTAAAATTACCAGTTCCTTAGTACTTTCCAACTCCTGCCTGGACATATACAGTTGACTGCATACTATTCTGGTTTCTCCTATGCTCTGACTGGTCACCGGCAAATAATCACAAAGAGAGAGGGAGGTCTATGGATTACTAGGTTGAACAGAAGATTGTCTTCTTCTAAAATAGATGTGTGACAGCCCGTGTGCTATAAGACATTGCATATCAGGAAAGGAATGATTCTTTCTATTTAAGCAGCTTTTGCAAACAGTACATTGACTTTCTGGGTAATTTGTGCAATAATATGGACCTTCCCATGGATGGAACTTATTATTTTTTTTAGCAAAGTCGAAGACTTGTGAAGCTGGCAAACTAGGTGGGCTTTCCTGATGGCTTGCTGATCTCAAGACAAGTGTGGATATCTCATAGCTTACACAGCTGTAATATTCTTTTACACTCAGTCTGGACTATCACATGTGCTGCCACAAAACGTTAAAACATCAAGCCTCAAATGTTCTTTTGTTCCCCTTTCCTTCTTGTGTATGTTTTACTCGGTAGCTTTGTTTATTTTCTTAAAATATTTCCCTTTTGTTTGCATTTCTTGGTGGAGGCCTCTTCATGTTTTTCTAAATAATCTTCTTTTGGTCCCTCTGCCAGCTATATTGCACTAGATTAACCACAAGTGAGTTCTGAGGGCTTCCATTTCTCTAAAGCTCTGGGGGTGTTACTTAGGAACCAAAAAAAAAAAAAAAAAAAAACCCTTTATATTTGCCTCTGAATCTAAGCACTTCAGCCTGGGTGTATTCCTGAAGAAGAGAACCATTTTATAACACTGTTTTCTTCCCTTTTAGCTATCTGTGTAACTCAGTGGATAGCTTTATACTGGTATCTGCATTGCAGAAATGCATAGTTTTTGTATTGCAGTGAATTACACTACTTCTTTCATATTGCAATGAGCTGGGTGGTGTGTACATGCACTAATGCCCATCAATGGATGGACTCCAAACTGCCCTATTCTGTGTCATAGTTCCCTATGCTGCTAACAGCTAATGGATACAGCACCGATGCAGCTGCACCACTGTAGCACATCTGGTGAAGACACGCTATGCCAACAGGAGAGTGCTCTCCCATCAGCATAATTATTCCACTTCTATGAGAGGAGAATGCTATCTTGGCAGGAGAGTGTCTCCCGCTGACATAGCGCCAGTGTGGACAGCACTTAGAATCATAGAAGATTAGGGTTGGAAGAGACCTTAGGGGGTCATCTAGTCCAATCCCCTGCTCAAAGCAGGACCAACACCAACTAAATCATCCCAGCCAGGGCTTTGTCAAGGCTTAAGTCATTGTAACTTGTGGCACCTGGGGGTGTGTGTCTTTTTCACACCCACGAGTGGCATAAATTACATCGACTGAAGCAGTAGTGTAGACCAGCCCTAAGTATTAGGTGGTTTGAAGCAGGAGAATCCAAGCACTGTTTCTACTTTTCCTGTGTACTTCCAGTGGGTCATGGTGTGAAATGCAGTGACAACTATGTATATCCCAAGTAGTGTCAAAATTGTGACAATATTATGTGATACTAGAGAGGAATAGGACAAATAAGACTTTATAATCAAGGTATTTAAAAATTCAAATACAATACTCAGTTAAGCAACTTACATCATGAAAATTCTTTCTGTACAGCAGGTGTTTCCTTCAAGGAGGAAACAAAAAATATCTTTATAAGGTCATTAGCATTCCTAAGAGCCCACTGGCATTTTGCAAAAGACCATCATCCTAAGCTTGTGCTTTTTAAAAAAAAACCCAATAAGCTTAAAGTTGTTGGCTTGTTGAAAATCTCCTTCAAAGAGCTAAATACCAGCACCTCCTGAACTAACAATAAGACATGTTTTACTAGTAGTGATGAAACATCTTCTATAAACACTCCCTACCTTACTAACCATCCTTTTCCAGTATTGATTCACCACTGAAATATTTGTGTCACTTGAGTTCAAGTACATGAAACTAAACCTTTCATTGCTTGAAGCTGTATGAGTGCCACTAAAAGCAGCATGCACTTCAGCAGTTAGTGAATTAAATAAGCAAAAGCATGCTAATGGTCTCTCTGAGACCAGTGCAGCTGACCTTAGAAAGAGAATGATAATAAAATGAAGAATACAAACAAGGGATGGAACTACGGGCCTTTTACGGGTCAGATCAATAGAGCATGCTGGGATTCAGTGTTACATATAATATTTGTCAGGCCACCTTATATAGCCATGATACATAGTGACTGCCAGACTAGCAAGGATGGAAGGTTGTGTGCCAGCATTATTCTCTTTGTTCTGGATTTAGATATGTATATAATTTTGAGCTTATACTAAGGGGGGAAATTTGGTTTGCTTGCTGCAGCTATTGTTAAATTTACCATGTCGTGAGCACCTCACATTGCTATTTAGTGAATTATCAGACATAATAAAAGGCATCAGCTCCTGGGTGCTGCCAATTGACCAGGGAAACTAGTTAGCTTCAAGGTTCTTCCTCATTTGGTTGCTTTAATTCGATTTAAACTGACCAGTAAATATTTTCATACTACTCCAGAAATGTGTAAATCAGCAATCCTGTTTAAGACTTCTAATAGGATACTCTGGCTACACAACACATTCTGACTTGATGTGAGCCTGCTTTCCTCACTTGCTGGGTTAAGAGCCTAATAAAAAAAGAAAATTTAAAGGGGAAAGAATGTATGCTAAGAATAACAGACTATTTCTATCACTTACTGATACACAGATCCTAGATTAGCATAAACTAAGTATGGTGGGATTTTAAAGACTTGTTAACCATCTGATCTGTAAGGATCTAGTTCTACCACCTCTGTTTACATTGAGTAGTTCCTTACTATGTAAGGTTTCAGAGTGGTAGTCTGTATCAGCAAAAACAACGAGGAGTCCTTGTGGCACCTTAGAGACTAACACATTTATTTGGGCATAAACTTTCGTGGGCTAGAACCCACTTCATCAGATGCATGGAGTGGAATATACAGGAGCAAGTATAAATACATGAAAAGATATGATTTGCCTTTCCAAGTGTGAGGTCCGTCTAATGAGATGATTCAATTGACAGCAGGATAGGTTTCCGGTATAGGGTGGTGTTTATGTGACCATCGCTTATTAGCACTGTAGTGTCTAGGAAGTGGACCTTTTGTGTGGACTGGTCTAGACTGAGGTTGATAGTGGGGTGGAAACTGTTGAAATCTTGGTGGAATTCCACCCCACCATCAACCTCAGTCTGGACCAGTCCACACAAGAGGTCCACTTCCCAGACACTACAGTGCTAATAAGCGATGGTCACATAAACACCACCCTATACCGGAAACCTACTGACCGCTATACTTACCTACATGCCTCCAGCTTTCATCCAGACCACATCACATGATCCATTGTCTACAGCCAAGCTCTAAGATACAACCACATTTGCTCTGATCCCTCAGACAGAGACAAACACTCTATCAAGCATTCTTAAAACTACAGTACCCACCTGGTGAAGTGAAGAAACAGATTGACTGAGCAAGAAGGGTACCCAGAAGTCACCTACTACAAGACAGGCCCAATAAAGAAAGTAACAGAATGCCACTACCCGTCACCTACAGCCCCCAACTAAAACCTCTCCAGTGCATCATCAAGGATCTACAACCTATCCTGAAGGACGATCCCTCACTCGCACAGACTTTGGGGGACAGGCCAGTCCTCGCTTACAGACAACATTCCAACCTGAAGTAAATACTCACCAGCAACCACACACCACACAACACAACAAAATCACCAACCCAGGAACCAAACCCTGCAACAAACCCCGATGCCAACTCTATCCACATATCTAATCAAGGGACACCATCATAGGACGTAACCACATCAGTCACACCATCAGGGGCTCATTCACCTGCACATCTATCAATGTGATATATTCCATCAGGTGCCAGCAATGCCCTCTGCCATGTACATTGGCCAAACTGGATAGTCTCTATGCAAAAGAATAACTGGATACAGTTCTGACATCAGGAATCATAACATTCAAAAACCAATAGGACAACACTTCAATCTCCCTGGTCACTCAACAACAGACCTGAAAGTGGCAATTCTTCAACAAAAAAACTTCAAAAACAGACTGCAACATGAAACTACAGAACTGGAATTAATTTGCAAACTGGACACAATCTGATTAGGCCTGAATAAAGACTGGGAGTGGTTGGGTCATTCCAAAATCTAAACCTAATTTCCCCTACTGTTACTCACACCTTCTTGTCAACTGTCTGAAATGGGCCACTCTCATTACCACTGTCAATTGAAATATCTCATTAAACTGACCACACACTTGGTAAGGCAAATCACATGTTTTCATGTATTTATACCTGCTCCTGTATTTTCCACTCCATGCATCTGATGAAGTGGGTTCTAGCCCATGAAAGCTTATGCCCAAATAAATTTGTTAGTCTCTAAGGTGGCACAAGGACTTCTTGTTGTTCTTACTATGTAAGAGTTCTCATTGATTTCATTGACTTTAATGGGTTAGATCAAACCTTAATTGAGAGTTATACTTTTATGGCTAAATGCTATGAATACTAGAACTATTTGGAAAATCTAATTTCCGTTCCATGGCAGAGTCCAACATTTCAAAACTGGTTTTTGTTCCAATGTGTAATGAAAAGACAAAATTTCAAAATTTCCCCCCAAAATCAAAGATCAGTTTGCAACCATTAAATGATTTAATGCTTATATCTAATCATTTTGCTATGAGAATGGCTTAATATTAGGGATGTCAAGTGATTAAAAAAATTAATCGCAATTAATCACATAATTAAGCGCACTGTTAAACACTAACAGAAGACCATTTATTTAAATATTTGTGGATGTTTTCAACATTTGCAAATATATGGATTATAATTACAACACAGAATGCAAAGTGTATAGTGCTCACTTTATATTTATTTTCGATTATAAGTATTTGCTCTGTAAAAAAAACAAAAGAAATAGTATTTTTCAATTCACCTAATACAAGTACTGTAGTACAATCACTTTATCATGTAAGCTGAACTTACAAATGTAGAATTATGTACAAAAAAACTGCATTCAAAAATAAAATGTAACATTTTAGAGCCTACAAGTCCACTAAGTCCTACTTCTTGTTCAGCCAATTGCTCAAACAAGTTTGTTTACATTTACAGGCAATAATGCTGCCCCCTTCTTGTTTACAATGTCACCAGAAAGTGAGAACAGGCGTTCGCATGGCACTGTTGTTGACAGTGTTGCAAGATATTTATGTACCAGATTCACTAAAGATTCATCTGTCCTTTCATGCTTCAACCACCATTCCAGGGGACATGTCCAGGCTGATCATGGGTTCTGCTTGATAACAATCCAAAGCAGTGTGGACCAACACATGTTCATTTTCATTATCTGAGTCACATGCCACCAGCAGATAACTGATTTTCTTTTTTGGTGGTTCGGGTTCTGTAGTTTCCGCATCGGAGTGTTGCTCTTTTAAGACATCTGAAAGCATGCTCCACACCTAGTCCCTCTCATATTTTGGAAGGCACTTCAGATTCTTAAGCCCTAGGTTGAGTGCTGTAGTTATCTTTGGAAATCTCACATTGGTACCTTCTTTGAGTTTTGTCAAATCTTCAGTGAAAGTGTTCTTAAAATGACAACATGTGCTGGGTCATCATCCGAGATTGCTATAACATGAAATATATGGCAGAATGAGAGTAAAACAGAGCAGGCGGGATACAATTCTCCCCCCAAGGACTTCTGTCACAAATTTAATTAATGCATTATTTTTTTTAACAAGCGTCATCACCTCGGAAACATGTCTTCTGGAATGGTGGCCAAAGCATGAAGGGGTACACGAATGTTTAGCATATCTGGCATGTAAATACCTTGGAAAACTGGCTACAAAAGTGCCATGCAAATGCCTGTTCTCACTTTCTGGCTGGTGGCATTGTGAACAAGAAGTAGGCAGCATTATCTCTTGTAAATGTAAACAAACTTGTTTGTCTTAGTGATTGGCTGAACAAGAAGTAGGACTGAGTGGACTTGTAGGCTCTGAAGTTTAACATTGTTTTGTTTTTGAGTGCAGTTATGTAACAAAAAAATTACATTTGTAAATTGCACTATCACAACAAAGAGATTGCACTACAGTACTTGTATGAGGTGAGTTGAAAAATACTATTTCTTTTGTTTATCATTTTTACAGTGCAAATATTTGTAATAAAAAATAATACACTTGGATTTCAATTACAACACAGAATATAATATATATGAAAGTGTAGAAAAACATCCAAAATATTTAATAAATTGGTATTCTATTGTTTAACAGTGTGATTAAAATTATGATGAATCACGATTAATTTTTTTAATTGCCATTAATTTGTTTGAGTTAATTATGTGAGTTAACTGCAATTAATCGACAGCCCTATTTAATATAGAATATAATATTGAAATTAATACTGTAATATATTATAAAAGTCAAAACAAAAAATGATAAAATAGAAACAAAATATGTGTACTTTATCAAAATAAATTGTTTTGAGATAATTGAAATAAAATGAGAATCAAAATGAATCATTTTGGCTTTCTTCTGTCAAAAATTTCATTGAAATTGACATATTACCACAAAACAAAATTCCATTTTCCAGTTGGAAACTGTTCCATCTTTTTTCACCAGCTCCAGTACATACTAACTGCCAAACAGGGTTCACCCTGTGAATAATTCAACTGAAGTATTTGCAATATCCAGGTTATATAATATTTCAATCCAATTCAATAATCAATACCATTAATAAAACCTTGAGTGGTGTTCCTTAAACACACAGGGTGAAATCCTGACTCCCATGAAGTCAATGGGAATTTTCCCTTTGATTTTAATGAGGACAGGATTTCTTCCAGAGAATACAGAATCCAAAACAAGCTATACACAATTTTATTCAAATGATATTTCAAAATGCTATGTAGGGCTATGTTTTAATTATGGGGATTCAGATGAATGGTGAATAAAGTCTATTTTCTTTAGATAATGTAAAATTGAAGCAGCAGTACTTTAATAAAAAATAAAGTACTGTATGTGGATTCACATTAACAAAATATTATATTTTAAAATATAGTTAGTATAGACCTAGTCTCCCTGAAATGCTATTGGAGTGACATGCCTAGACCCCAATGTATGAAGAGAAGAATAAATCCCATAGTAACTGAAATATTTTAATACAATATACACACACACCATATATCAGCAGGCAGGGAATCATTCTGATACTTTTCTTGTCATACGGAAACAGTCCTATGCTACATTAAGAGGCTGACACTCCAGACTAATTAGCCAAACAATTGATCATAGAATCATAGAATATCAGGGTTGGAAGGGACCTCAGGAGGTCATCTAATCCAACCCCCTGCTCAAAGCAGAACCAATTCCCAACTAAATCAGTAAGTCCTTACTTTAAATCTGTTTCAGCCAAATGTAACTGCTTAGAACCAACTCCAGCAATAAAACCAATTGTTTCATTATTCATTATCTAACAAATCAGTTATAGATCGTATGGTAGGTCCATTCAAATAAATCATCCGGCACAGGGGTAAACCTTTATTCTAAAATAATCGAAAACAAGTGTTACGTACTGTGATGACACATGCCTGAACTCAGTGATGTGCTCCACTCTTCTAACGTGTGCAGTTACCTTTCACACAGCTGGAGGAAGTTAGTTTTGCAAAAACTATTAATTGCTAAAAATTGGAACTGAAATCCAATTTCACTAGAACAGGTGAAAATTAATAAAGTATTGTTATTGCTATTTATAATTTGCAATGCAAATTAGAGACCCGTCAGGAATCAGGACCCCTCTGTGGTAGGTCCTGTACAAACTCATAGGAGAAAGATGGCCTCTGTCCCAAAGACCTTACAATGTAAGTGTAATAGGAGAGAAAACACCTGGAAACAAAAAATAGATGGAGGGAGCACAAGATAACAATGAGATGATTCGGGTCACAGCACTCCAGCTGTCTAAGTGCTGTTTTTATAGGCATCATAGCAGAAGTGAGTTCTAAGGAGGGATTCAAAGGAAGCTGAGGTGGTGATTCTGCAGATTTTGAAAGGAAACTATTCCTGTGTATGCGGGCTGGAATGGGAAAAAGAGCAAAAGGGGTTGATGGAAAATTTGACAAATGGGAAATCAGGACAAGTATCTTTGGCAGAGCGGAGGTTGGAATCTATATCTCAATAGTGCACAAGAGATAAAAGGTTGGGTGGGATAGGCCATGAAAGGGCTGAAAGTGAAGACAAGTAGTTTGCATTTGATGCAATGGAGAAGAGGGAACATTTGGAGGAATGCTACAATTGGGGCTCCACCCTCATGCCTAAGCCAGACATGATCCAACCCAAAGGCAGAAGAAGCAGTGCTGCTCCAATGCACAGGGGAGGAACACAAGAAAATGCCCACATGAGGAGAAGATATGCACACAGCTAAGCTCTATGGGCCACTCAGAAGCTAAGAAGGATGATTAAGGCATGGTACTATGGCTAGTGGATACACAACTGCACAGTATCATGATGTATGAAGTCACAGTCCTTAAACTGGTGATGTTTATTACAGAAAACAGCTATGACTAAATACACAAATGGACTTCCACGCAGCTTGAGTTCCAGCTTCATCTCCCTTGTTTACCTGGGACTGCTCCCCACAAAACTAGTGGTAGAAAAGTATGCTGGCAGTGAACATATGGATCCATTAGTCAAATCCACCTAGCAGAGTGGGGTGGAGTGCAGTGACTAAAGGTTATTGTCGTCCAAGGTTTGAGATGTGTAAATTACATCACCCAAAGCCATATTGAAGAATGTTACACAGAATCAGTTGATTCAGGCTTTGTACATGAACCAAGGCTTTGGGCCATAGGCCAGAAATAGAACCAGAGTACCTGTTTCAAAACATGAATGGAATCCTGAGTTCTTTTGGCTTGACTTGAGCAGATGTTGGCAGTCAAGTTGTTTGACACTGGCACCATTTCACTGCATATTTATTTTCAATCACATGGGAGGGGGAAGAAACCCTTGAGGTCAATGTTTTCTTGATAAAGAATCTTTAAGGGCATCTAATTTAGGGAAGTATAAACAAACTTGTGAAGAAAAGGTGAATAGGAAAATTGGCCAAGAGGAAGACAGAGGAAATATACAAATCAAGAGAATGAAATAATGTGCTTCCTCCCTTCTATTCAGATTTCCAATTACCATTAGATTCTTGGGCCCTGATTCTGCAAATACCTAACTTTCCTCACATAAATAAAGGCATTCCCATGCATAAGTGTTTGCAGGACCAGAGCCTGAGATTATAATCTCTTTGGGTCAGGAAACTTCTCTGCTTCTCTGTTTGTACAGCACCTAACACAATGGGGCTACAATACCGATCAGGAGCTGTGATTGGTACCATAATATTACCAGTTTCTTAACACCTCTGTGTCCAAAATTATGAATATCTAGCCATCATTTCAGGTTGATTAAGAATGTTTGTTCCTTGGCCTTGTGGTAATGCACATTGATAACACTGATTAAAGGATGTAATTGCATGTAATAAAGTTATTAAGATGCAATGTTTGATAAAAACCAAAACAACTCTGCTGCTTGAGACATTCAGTCAAACATTGGCACAGTGTAATGTAGACGCCTTGGCACTTTGGAATGCTGCCTTCAAGGATTAGATATACTTGAAAAAAACAAACAAGCAGAAAATCTACAGCTACCAGTAATTAAATACAGAAAACGTACACCTTTATTTTCACACAATAGCTGTGTATTTTTTTTGTCATGGCTATGTATACCATATAGCCATCACATTTTAAACAGGGCAATACAGTTACTTCCAATTATAAACAATGCACCTCAACAGCAAAAAAACAGACAAAAAAAAGGTAAATAAGTTCCCATTGATTGACTGCTGCTAATTATGACCAGTCATTGCTTGTTTGTGGCTTTAACATACTCCTATCCTTCATTGTCTACTCCCTCCTTCTCCTGCAAACATATCCTCCCTGCCATCTTCAATTTTCTTTTACCTCCTGCCTCTTCTATTCCCGCCAGCTCTACTTTCTCATTTTTCCAACCCCTCAGGTCCATATCCCACATTCACCTCCTCCTCCTCCTTCTTCCTGCATCCAGTGACACAACTTCAGGCTGTTTTGGAGCAGTCATTTCTTTGCTGACCAATTAATGACAAAAAGCAATTGTCAGGTCTTGAAAATATCCATTTGTTATTGTTGTTTTTTGTATTGAAATGAACGCTTTCCTACCCAAATAATTTTTGAAATAAATAAAATACGTAAATAGGAACAATTCATTCCATTTGGTGGATGGAAATCAACCATTCTAGGGTACAATCAGTGTGATATTATCTTTTACTGTATCACTCAAGCTACCAGACAAGAAAGACAGTTGAACCTGCGAAAATGTTACAAATTTTCTCCAGCCAGGATCTGATCCAAAACCCATTGAAATCTGTGGGAGTCTATACACACACAGACACACAGACACACACACACGAATACAAACTGAGGGATAACTTCAAGCAAATTTTGAGATGTAGCTAAGGTGTTCCATGGGAGTCAATAAACTCCCATAGAATTCAATGGGCTTTGGTTCAGACTCTAGCTGAAGTAGATCTATAGCTTTTAGCAGCTTCAGCTATTCTTTCCTGCCTGATAGGTTGGATGATACAGTAAAAGATAGTGTCTGTGTGTGTATATGTATATAGATAGATGTAGCTATAGATATACAGACACACATGTGTATATCAAATTCATATATGCAATTTGTATTTTATTATATATTAAAATGTTGGTAAAATTGGTAGATCTCATTTGCACTGCAGATTACAGAGTTTGCCAGAAGTTATCCTTCATCTGTATTTTTGTATATACAAACTCGATATGTGATGGCTGTCATTTGGTCAATGCACTGGGTACTGACCCAAGAACCTCCAGAGCTAAAACCACAATCTGTTACAACTTTAATAGACTCTATGGCCAGAAGGAATGATTATGATCATCCAGTCTGATCTCCTGTATAACACAGGACATAGAACTGCCTCAAAATAATTCCTGCTTGAGCTAAAGAGCCAACCAGTACTCTCTAGCTCAGTGGTTCTCAAAGCCGTTCCGCCGCTTGTTCAGGGAAAGCCCCTGGTGGGCCGGGCCGGTTTATTTACTTGCCGCGTCCACAGGTTCATCCGACTGCAGCTCTCACTGGCCATGGTTCGCTGCTCCAGGCCAATGGGAGCTGCTGGAAGCAGCGGCCAGCACATCCCTTGGCCCGTGCCGCTTCCTGCAGCCCCCATTGGCCTGGAGCGTCGAACCGTGGCCAGTGGGAGCCATGATTGGCTGAAACTGCAGATGTGGTATGTAAACAAACCGGCCCGCCACGGACTTTCCCTTAACAAGCGGCAGACCGGCTTTGAGAACCACTGTTCTAGCTAGGGCAATAAGACTTATTTCTGCTACAGATTGGGAACAGAAGGGAACCTGCAACACACACTCACCAGTGGGTTACATATACACCTTATCTACATTCCTTCACATTCACTTGTGACTTCCCTTGGAACATATCTGACCACAAATCTACACTTAGGTACAGATTTTTAAAGGTACCACTCCCTGGCCTCTTTTTTTGGCAAGCACAAACTATCCATATTTTTCATTTATTCATTTTGCACCTGCAATTAATTGTGGACATAAATTAACAGCTTAGATGGTTCAGTATCCAAACACTGATGTAAATAATGTATTAAATAGTCAGATGTGCACTCAGAAGACCTGAAATCTGGCTCTATAGGTGTGCTTCTGCTGTATCATAGCTACATCTACCTAACATTTCAGTCCCATTAGCTTTGAGAAGGAACAAGAAAGCACCAGGGAAAGAGGGAAATTAAGGGCTAAATGAATCATAAATAAATCCATGTGCATGCTCTAATTGCTCTCTCTTTGAAAACCAAGTTTAAATGATTAATTGTACACAGCAATGATACAATAATTCTATTTTCTTTAAAAGAATAAGAGCAAGAAAAGTTGCTTGAGTGGCTGACTTTTCCTTCTAACTACTGTTCTTTTAAAGCAATTCCACTCAACATTGCACAAGGTCAGCAAGTCAATGCAAGACCACCCTGCTTGGGGATTTGCTCTCAACACAGAGTTGTGTTGAATCCCTCAGCTGAGAAATGTCATCCAGCACCTTTCATATTTATGGTGACTCATAAACAGGAAACTCAGCCCTGTCCGCGACACTGTAGCTTTTTCATATCTTAGATCCTTTTATGAAAAAAAAAGAAAGAAAGAAAGAAAAAAGACACCTCCCCCTAAAAAACAACACAAAGAACTTAGCAGGACATTTAAAGCAGCTGCCTCCTACTTTCTATGCCAAAATAAATATTGCCAAATTAGTAAGGCATACTGAACAAATTAAGCGCTAAATGCAAATTTATCGACTGAAATACAATGGTAGAGTAGCCAGGGAGCTAGCAATGGTATAGTTCATCTTTGTAAGTAGGTGTTTTTGTTGGCCAGTTGCTAGAGAGTGACATGGGAACAGCAATATAAAAAGAGAGCATTTCTGTTACACCCAAGATGAACAGTTTGTTTTAGAAAGTTCAAGTAAACATTTTCTAACATATATTCATTGGATTCAGGGTCTCTTTTGCTATCAAAAGGGAGATAAAAACTGGTAAAAAATAACCTCTCTTTTAAAAACCCCCACAACATTGAAAAATGTTAAAGTCAGCACCATAAATCATCCGATGGAACTTTGCTGCACTTCCTCATCTCCGAGTAATGAAAAGCCTTAGTGCCATTTACCCACCTACCTACAGGGAGGCACAGGCCCCTTTTAATATCCAAATGTGAGTGACTGACACTTTAAAAGCAAGAAAGGCTGTCAAATGGACTGTTCTGGTGGGATTTTTAAAGTTTGCTAATATCCAGAATAGAATAATGATGGGCCTGACCCTCAAAGTCTGGATCTGGTGCCTGAGAGTTTGTATATAGGTTTTGGATTCAAGCTGGTTAGCAATTTTCCTCTCACAATATTTTTTCTATGGAAATTGCAGTTTCTGCAAAGTCGACATTTTCTGCAGCAATGTCAATTTTGCTGATTTTTTTTTATTTTTTATTTTTCCACAGGGGAAATTGAAATTAAATACTTTGTTTTGGGTCAGTTCAACCTGTATTGAAATATTTCAGTTTGTTGAACTGATGCAATACATTTCATCTCAAGTCAGTTTAGAGACTTACCTTCTGATTTGGCTGGCTGATGCATCACGTGATATTTAGTCTGACTAAAGAGTCCAACCCTGAAGGGAGAATGGGAGAGTCAGCTACCCGAACTACAACTCCCATGAGCCAATGTGGGACCACTGGGAGAAGCACTTTAATGTTCATTGAACTGATGTGAAAAAGAACATTTAATGTCAGTAAAACAAATGAAACCAAAATGTTTAGATTCAGAAAAGTCAAAACAATGAAATTGATAAAATACAACTTTTACACCATTTTTGGGGATCTTTTCAAACTGTTAAAAATTTCACTATTTCAACTTTTCATCCTGATTTGGGATAAAAAGAAAAACTCGAAACTTCCTGTGGTATGAACATTTCTATTTTTGCTCAGATCTAGTTTTCATTTGGCCCACTAGAAATAAGGCCAGATGCAATTTTCAGAACTGGAATTGAAATTCTGGGTAGGGTCAGATGCATTGTTTTCTTTGGACCTATCTCTAGAGCAGACTCTGTGGAAACTATGCATTTTTTTTTAAAGAGGCCTGTTAAATGTCCTCTTTCAAACATTTGCTCAATATTCTAACAGTACTGACTTCTACTCCCCAAATCTGTTTCTTATTCACATCCTTGTGCTGTAGCTGCACATCATTGCTACCATACCCTTTGTTATCGACTAGCAAATTAAAAGTAGTCCCCAATATCCTTGCCAGAAGCAGTTACTTAGGAACAGGCTATCCCAGATCAAGTGGAACCTAGAACTGATACACTAAGGGCTTGTCTACACTGCCCCACAATTCTCTGGGTGGGTGTGAATATCAATGCTCAAAGTGCTACCTAATTCCTCTAATCAGGGATTATATTAATGTAAACTAGCAACCTTTTAGTTTCTGCCTGCAGCATCTGCATGGGGGAGTTACAGAGCAGCGCTTTGGTTTGCACTGCTATTTACTCCCCCTAAGTCCAAACTGTGGGGCAGTGTAGACATGCCCAAGATTCAGAATTCAGATTAATTGCACGTGTCTTCTCTGGTTGGACATCTACAAAGAACTAACTAAAACGCCTATCCCAACAAGCTCTGAGTTTTGTCTTTAATCCAAGAAGGATGTTAAGGGAGTGACTTCTACTCTGGTTTACTCTAAAATCATCATCAGAAACAGAGTTGTGCAAAATATTCACAACAAATTAAAAAAAAAATCAAATCCTGAACTTTTCCAAATTTCAGTCTGAATTTGTCTAATAATATCATGATTATTTTCTCTGCTATAGGAGCATTTCTGAACAACAACAAAAAATGAACAGTTTTTAAACTCTGATATTTTTTGGAAAAGATTTTCACTTCGAAAGTTGTGAACATTTTTTCTCTCGTTTAAATGTTAAACTATCTGCTTCCAAAATCTACATTTCTGTTCCGTGAAATGGCCTAAATGTTCTTTTCATTTATCATGAAGCACCAGTCAGGATGATAGAGAGAATCCTTCCTTGCACTGAGAGCTTATGTGGCTCTCAACTTGAGCTTGCAAAGACAATTGGGAGAAAATAAGAACTAATCCAGAATTTTCTCATCTTTGAAAGTGAGAAAAAAGTGAATCCCTGTTTCTAAATTTGGCTTGATATGGTAAATCTGCATCATCACAACTTTACTGCCACATATCTCTGTTCATGTGGTTACAGAACAGCCTTCTCCCTGCCAGTTATGCTCCTGCTTAAAAGAGATGCCTTATTTACTTATCCCAGGAGACTTTATCTTCCTCCTTGTTAAACTGAAGAAATTGGATCCAGCTTTCTTTGAAATAACATGAAATATATGGGAGCAGGGCTGTGTAAGTCATAAGTTGACAATCCTTCAATGATTGTCTCAAATCCCCACAGTATTTCTGAAGGCCATTGACCATTGCCAGACAGCTCCACAACACAGAAGGCTGTGTGGGATAAGTTATTCCTCTAAGGTCACAAATAATTTGTGCTCCTGAAAGTGATATTGGATAAGCTTTTGTCAGAGGTTAGAAACTGATGAGTGGTGCATTGTGCCCATATAAATTCCCTTTGTGTCCAATTAATTCCCTCTTTTTGAATTCTAATGTCTGGAATGTGACCAGAAGATCTGTGTGAAACACATTTGAATCCTTATGTTTATTATCATCAACATGCATGTTCAGCAAATGATCAGACTCCCTTACACACACTTACCAATATGTAACTATCTTCATCTTTATGGATCACCACTGAATTTGGCCCACTTCTCTTCAACACATGCATTTTACCCCCATTAACACTAATGGCATATGTCCATTCATGTCGTCATACAGCCGTGATGCCATCTTCCTGAATTATGAGCTACTCCCCAGTAAATCTCATTAACAGGAATCATCAGTGGATGTGGAAGGACACAAAGGTGGAAGCAGTTAGGCATATCCCATTATATAAATAGCTCTAACAGAGCAATAGCATAAGCTCTGCTATTGGCACAGCAGAGCCAATTATATTTTATCAGTCTCTTGCCACTGTATCTTATCCATTTTTGAACATTGAAATCATGGAACTGCTATATATAAAGACATAATTTCAGACTTTAAAAAAAAATACTTTCAAAGAACCCCTTCCCATCAGCAACACCATATGGTTCTATTTTGTTTAATTATTGCTCTCGGTGAGAAGACTGGAGATATTTTCTGCAATGTCACAGCTGTATTGCCAGCTGCATTGCTGACAAAAGAAGTCGTTCCAATGTGACAATTTTCTTTTTCTTTTTGTCTATGATTTATAGATGAGGATTGTACTGTGCTCATTGGTTTGTGTAAGCTACGAGAGTATAATGTCAGACCTACCCTGCAGATTCACCTATTTAATGAAAGGATATTCAAACAGCAAACTTTTCCTAAGGACTAAAGTCATATGGGCAAATTATGCCCTAACTTACACACATGCAACCTCACTGAAGACAGTCAGGGATGATTGAGGCAGAATTTGCCTCTTGGTCTGTTTTTGAAAAGTATGTTACTGCTCTACTTTTTTCTCTCTCTCCTTCTCTCCCTCTTTCCCTCCCACTCCCCATATTATTCTCTGAGCCAACTTCCTAACAATGTGTAATTGTGCTAGGTACAATTTGAAGAATACAATATATTCTTTAAAATGCTTGAGGATTAGTGTCTTCAGCTAGTAGTACAATCTTACTATTGTCTCCAAAGCTCACAGTCTTGTTGTTTTATCTTGGGGGAAGTTTATTCCTAGATAGTGATCTTCATAACATGAAGTCAAGAGCAGAGACATTGACAATCAGTGGATATAGTTTATTGCTTCTTTATAAAAGCACTGTTTAGCAGCAAGAGTGAATATTTGCGTCAGCAAAGGCTTGCGCTTGCCCTTTTCATCTAATCTGTCAGTTTTTGCTTATTTACAGACTATAGAAGCTTCTTTCTAACTTTTAGACATAGCCAATGTATTGGAAGATGTTGTAGATTTCCACATGCTTTTTGGAGAGGGCTTCGTTTAAACTTTAACTTTTATAGTCATGGTACCAACAGAAAACTGGGTTTATGTGCTATATCGTGATTTATACGCTAGCTAGAAGTTGCACAGATCATAGAAGATAACTGGCACCAGGAAATTCAAGACACATTCAGAAATGTGTCCTTGATACCTTAAGAACCCTTCTTCTAGTGCTCTCTTGGGAGCCCAAGTCCTATTTGTGCCTTTAAAAATCTTCCCCATATAGAATATGATCAAAACAGCCAGCATTCCTTTCTAGACATCGCCCCCCACCCACCCAGATTCATTTACTCTTCTGTTTAGAGCACAGTCTTATTGATTCATCAAGTTTACATTACCCAACATAATTAAATAAGATTGCCAAAGTGGCTACAGCATTCCCTACCACTTCCCCATACCTATACTATAGGAAATATTTTGAATTCTGCAAAATCTTACATTATCTGAAGTACTGATTTAGTTATCTAAGGTAAGTGGTGAGTTTTTAAGAGCCACAACTGTCTGGGCTTCCAAAAATGCAGCTCAAAACCAGCAGCACAATTCCTGGCATGTTATTGTTCATTTATTTATAATGGCCAACTTTATGCTGACACAGATTGAGCCAGGTGGGAGAAAACAAGAAAATATTGGTGGGGACTTTTGTTTGTCACTTTATAATCATGAATAAAATAACAAACAACAACAACAACAACAATAATTCTTTGCACTTAAAGCACCTGGCATCTGAGGATCTCAAAGTTCTTTACAAACTTCAAGCCTGACAAGACCCTTCTGGGGTAAATAAGTATTATTGTACTCAATTTACAGATGAGTAAATTGAAGCAGAGATGTCATATTGTCTGGCTAGTAGTAGCTGGAAATTTTAGTGACAACCTGTCAGTTAGAGACAACAGAGCTGCAGATCATCAAGTGTTCATGGCCTGATTTTCAGCTGCTCTGAAGTTCGTTGACTTTGACAGGAGTTGAGGGTGCTAAGTGTAATGATCCACCACCACAGGATGTAATCAGGGTTTGAACTCAGGCCTTTCAGGACCAAAGCACAGATCCCCCTTCCCCATCAGTACTTGAGCCAAGAGAAGAACTCTCTTAGCTGCCAAGAGTAGTAAGCTGTTATTCTCCCTGTAGATTAATCACTAGAGTGGGATGCAACATACACTTTATATGAAACTCTCTAAATATCAGGATAGTAGTGTCTTCATGTTTTGAGAAAATCTTCCAAGCGATGCTGCTCTCTCTTTTTCCTAGGATACCTCCTAATGAATATCCATTTCTTTAAATACAATGGTTATATTAAACAGTACAGTTTCACTTTTGCCATCTTGCACCTAGACGGTTGCATATAATATAACAGAGTTTATGATGGAAGGTTGAGTCTGTCTTTTTAAAATTCAGAAAGCATGGAACTCTGCTTTGCCTTCACCCAGAAGAAGGTGGACAGGAAAGCATGAAGAAGTAGTAACTATGAGATCACATTGAATCACAGCTGGCCCAGAATGCAAAGTCTGAAATAAAGTTGGCAGTGAAAGAAGTGAAGTAACATGTTCCTGTCTAAACAGCTGTGCATAAGAGTGTATATAATACACCAAATTCTGCACCCATTCAATGATTCAGCGGAATTATTCCAGATATACCACACTGTAGTGGAGATGAGAATCTGGCCCCTGGTGGGTATGCAGATATGAACGTCTCATTTTTTTCTCCTAGGAAAGTCTCAGGGCAGTACAAAGCTGCTTTTTGGAAAATTTGCTAGATGGACAGTCAAGACAGGCATCTACACCACAGTTAAACAGCCCCGTAGCCCAAGCTCCATGGTACCAAGTCTGCTGATATGGGTCAGACGCGGGTGTTTAATTGCAGTGTAAACATACCAAGAAAGATTGTAACCCAGGTTATAAGCCTGAGTGAGCAGGAGGATAGTGGTATTGTCTGCTGGGACTGGGGGAAAAAAAGGAGGGAGTTGGGGAAGGCTTGTGAGGAAAGTCTAAGAGTTCCGTTCTGGACACACTGAGCTTATGCTGACACTGAACATTCATGAGCAGGTGACAGAAACACAGGCAGAAATTTTGTTTGGAAACAGGTCTGGGGCAAAGAGGCAAATACATGAGCCGTCAACACAAAGATGATAATTGAAATTGTGTTTATGAATGAGATACTGCACCCTCAAGTCGCACAAACAACTTCCAGTCTCAGCTGTGCATAGCTGAAGGACATTATATGACCTTCAGAAATACATTTTTTGCTCTGAGTCTGAATGCAGTTGAGGAGTAGCTTTCCTGATTGTCTTTGTACTATATTGAGAAACCTGTTCAGTCAAGTATACATTTGAACCCAATATTTGGTAAGTGGAGAAAAATATCCAGTGTTTATTGTTTTAAGAATTTACTGATGCCTTCTGCAAACATCTTCCTGTAGCTGCTATCAAAGTACATGCCCTGTAACTCCATGAATTACAATGTTTCCCTGTACTGGAAATGTTTTTCTTCACAGTTATCCCTGAGGCAACTGTACCACATTCCAGTGCCTTGGTCAGGCAAAGGAATGAAAACTATTTTCATTTCATATGAAGCTTTGAGAAATTATTAGCAGTTACCCATCACCCCTATTTATGCCACTCAGAGTTCTGGTGATATTTTATTTTTAACATTTAGCTGCTTTATCAGAATTGTCCATATTGGAAATCCAATATCCTTTCTCATTAAGAAGCTTTGGAAGAAAGCACAGCCTTAATTTATAGGCATGTCGATGCAGTGCTCTTCATTCAAAGTGTGTCCTTGTTTGCTGGCCTAGAGTAAATGTTAAAAAATGCTATACAATAACATCTGCTATTACACAATAGCTCTCTATGCTGCTTCCAGCAATGTTACAATAACCCAGCATTGCATAATTTCTCACATAAAACAATGAGAGCGTATGCTAGCCTGTAGAAGAGTGAATGGCCCCAAGTAATAAATACCTCCCAAAGATACTCAGCACAAAACTTCATTGTTTCTGTGAAGAAAAGTCTTGCCATAGTAGTTGCACTGTGGTTCAATCCAATGAGTAATAAACATTTTTGATGATGAAAGAGTTAAATTGGCCCAAATCCTGCAGAAGCACTGACAAAGAACTGGCATACCATGCAACTGAAAAAAATGCACACATGATTTAAATCATTTTAGAGTGACAGATGTGGTCTAGTGGCCTGAGCATGAGGCCGAGAGCCATGAACCCAGCCCTGAAAGTGACTTTCTCTGTGGCCTGGATAGAGAATGTTTCCCATCTACAAAATAGGGATAAACACTTTCCCACCACAGAGTGGTTGTTTTCATGGATTTTAGGCCAGAGAGAACCTATTAGATCTTCCTGGCTAACAGGTCATAGAATGTTGAGGATTAATTATAGAGTTGGTATATCTTTTTCAAACATAACTTTTGTGGAAAATGCTGTTTTGCAGAAAGCAAAAGCTATTGCAAAGCCCTTTAAATTTCTCTAACATTTCCTGATTTCAGTGACAATTCAAATAGAAAAAAAAATGGGTTAATTTCAGAGGGGTATACAAAATTTTGATACTTTTACTCCAACACTTTCAGTTATTTGTGATTGACGCAATTCAGTAACTAGTGATTGGCCTGTAACTTGTGAGCAGTGAGTGAGTTTTGTCACATGTTGATACTGTGATGTTACCTGATTGGGTAAATCCATATGTTCTTGGACAGCATGCAGTCAGCTTGAGTGACTTGCATGGCAAAATTTGAGCTACTACTCTGTTTGGCACAGGGTGTGGGACCAGGATACACTGTATGACTGACCATCCGCTTGTGGGGTTCCCGGTAGGACTGCTGAGCTGTACCTTCATCCTCCCAGTCTTTGAGCGGAGGAAGTAGATTTTGAGCTGACGTTTGCAATGGTCAGTGAAAATTTGAAACTCCTTGGATGAGCTCTTCCTTACAGGGGAATTCTGGGCTGATCTTACATTTTGTGGGTCTGTCCTTCAGCTAGTTGGGTTCCTTGTAGAGCTCTCAGGCTACATCCCTCTAAACCCCAAATCTGTTTAAGTTCAGGGGTTTGTTTTTCTTATTTGATATGTGCAGATGCAGCTGGATGTGAGAAACAATCCACCCTGCCTATAGATTCACTAAAATAACTCCCTCAAAATGGTCTCCTGACATTTCCTCTAGTGAGTGTTAGGGACTAGGACATGGTAGTTGGGCTTAGTGGTCAGACCAGGAGTGACTAGCCAGGACTAGTAACCCCAGGTCAGAATTGGAGTGAGGTCAGATGTCAGAGCTGAAGTCAGGACTCTGAGCCAAGCGTCAGACATAGGTTACCTGAAGTTAGGCAAGGCAGGATCTACGCTGGGAACAAACATGCAGGCACTATCCCAGCCATGGGCAAATGCTTTATGCAGCCAGCAACCTATAGCTGCTGCTGCGCTTAAGAGCAGGTCTGCTGATCCCCTCAGCCAATCAGGCAGTTTGGCCAATTAGGCGGCTCAATTGTGGCCCAGCTGCGCTCGTTACACTGCCTAGGGTTAAGCTAGCAAGTAAGCAGGGTAACAGCATGTCCCTGCTCCTGACACTGGGTCAATATTTTCAGTTGGCTAGTTTTGAAATGTTGACACATTGTTCACTTGGAATTTTTTTTCTTTTCACCATTTTTTCATTCATAATGGTTGGAATTTTTCATTTGGCAAGACACTTGCAATTTCAACATTTCATTGTCTTTTGGAACAAAAAGAATTTTGAACATTTCCATGGAATTGATATTGCATTTTCTGACTCGCTCTAATTAATTAGTTTGGGTCAGCTGGTGACAGGGCCTTGTGAAGGGTGTGGGGGGCATGTATCTGACCAGCTAGCAAGTGTGAAAAATCAGGACAGGGAGTGGGGGGGGGGTAATAGGAGCCTATATAAGAAAAAGCCCCAAATATCGGGACTGTCCCTATAAAATCGGGACATCTGGTCACCCTACCTAGAATGGACCATGCAAGAGCCTCTCACAATTGTAGTCCCTCCAATTAGCAAATCATAATGACTTCTCCCTTGGAGCATGTTGCAAGTGGAGGAGGTGAGGCCATGGCTCCATCCCCACCTGTGCAGCAGCTTTTAAGCAGGGGAGCTGAGCTAGGAGGATGTGGCATCTGAAGGCTGGTGCAACCTGTTTAGTACTTGATATCAAAGGCCAATCTGGGGCAAACTGTGTCTCACTGAGTACAGAGCCTAAGCATAGTTCACTGAAATACTGTAGGGAGTTTATTAGCTCTGTTTATTATTTGTTTAGTAACCAAAATGTGCTTGGTGCTGAACAATACAAAGAAATGAAATTAGCTCCTGCCCCAAAGATCTTCTAGTCTAAAGAGGTTCCTATCATCCTAATGAAGATGAGTAGTTCAAAATCAGATCCAGATTTCTCATAATGCAGAGTGGAAATAGTGGAGGAGGATGTGGATTCATCTTTAGTTTTAACATTATTTGCAAGTTAATGTAAGTTGGCAGGTTACTGCTGTACCCTCAGACAATAAAAACAAAATCCTGTGGCTATGTTCTACATTGGCTTGGACTCGGCACAATGGCACTGATTTTTCATAGGGTTGCATGGAGCAGAAATAGGAGCAGAAGGCTAGTAGTAGGGAAGGCTATTCTTATAGGGCAGCCTTTTTGGGTGTGTGCACACTCTCACATCATATGAGAAAAGCAAAAGTATTATTGGTGTCTTCCCACCTCTAGGTTTTAGCACTGACCGCCCCCTGCAAATCATTGTAAGCCAAGCCCAGTAATTCTGTTCTCAAGGGTGGTAATGTAGGAAATAGGGAGATATTTTTGGACTGCGAGGCCCCAGAAGAATACTATGTAACATTACTAAATTCCAAAGGGAGTAATGCCAGTGGTTAGAAAAAGGCATCTTGGGCCAACTTTCAGAGGATGGTGTCTTAGCCAAAGAAAGGGTAACATTCCAATGCAAAACAAGCTGGCACTAAGAGTTTGGAAAAGCTAGACTCTTTAGAATATTCTTGCTAAGCTTATTTACCTTTTGCAATATTAATGCACTTCTTACTGTACTTTAGCAACAACCCGAGAAAAGATTTTTCTGCCCTCACACACAACATGTGGCCAATCCTAGCTGCCATCCTCTCCCCGTATGGCACACACCCACCTGCTGCGGTCATGGAAAGCAATGGAATCAGTATGTGATGGGTTTTTTGGGGGGAGGGGATGTTTGTGTTCTTAGTCAGATTTTGTGAAAATAATATTGTATTTCAGCCTCCATTTTGAGTGTCGCCTCGATTACGTGCTATACTGTACACCGTCCCTGTCATGTTACATTGCATCATCTCTGGTGTTTTGGTGTCTGACCTTGAAAGGGCCATCACCACTGAATAGCTTCACTCTGAGGGAACAATGGGGGAGCCTTTTAATGATTCTCTGACCAACGGAGCTCCCATGGCATTTACATTGCAGAATGAAAAGACTCCAGTGGAAGGACAGAAAGAAAAAAAAGGACATACATTTAAAAAGGTGTCACAGACTGATCTTAAAAGAGACATGCTTGATAAGTGAGGGAGAGATCATCTGGACCCTGGTCAAACCCAGTGTGCTTTGAAGCATGCAGAATCCAAAAGTTGAGTCCCATACAGCAGTTTGATGATTGGCCATGAGGAGGAACTCAGCCAGCACTGTAACACAGTGCTGCACCAATGCGCAGTTTGGGGAAAAGATTTGGGGGGTTGGGGGATGTGCTACCTGTGTGGTCCATATGGTGAAGATTGGGGGTGAGACATGAGAAGAAGCTGGACACTGAACATAGTTCCTCAAGGTAGTGGTAGTGGCACTGGCTGGCTGGGATGCAGTAGTGGCCACAAAGCCACCTTCAATCTAGCAATCCTCCGACTTCCCAACACCCCTGTTGTTCACTCCCAGCTTCTGGCAGTCAGAAGCTTAAGACACCAGAGCATGGGGATTGCATCCTTGATCATCGTAGCTAATAGCCTATCCTCCATGACCTGTCAATGAGTTCCACATGTTGACTGTGCATTGTGTGAAATAGTACTTCCTTTTGTTTATTTTAAACCTGCCTATTAATTTAATTAGGTAACCCCCCAGTTCTTGTATTAGGTGCCACTGCACACTGAGCGGCTGTTTTAAGAGACCTATCCACAATGACTCCAAGATCTCTTTCTTGAGTGGTAACAGCTAATTTAGACCCTATCATTTTGTATGTATGGTTCAGATTATGTTTTCCAATGAACATTACTTTGCCTTTATCAACATTGAATTTCATCTGCCATTTTGGTGCCCAGTCACCAAGGTTTGTGAGAATGCTTTGTAAATCTTTGTAGTCTGTTTTGGACTTAAATATTTTAAGTAATTTTGTATCATCTGCAAACTTGCCACTTCACTGTTTATCTCTTTTCCAGATCATTTATAAAGATGTCAAATAGAACTGGTTCCAGTACAGATCCCTGGGGGACACTGCTATTTACCTCTCTCCACTATGAAAACTGACCATTTATTCCTACTCTTTGTTTCCTATCTTTTAACAAGTTTCTACTCCATGAGAGGATTTTCCCTTTTAATCCATGACCGTTTACTTTGTTTAACAGCCTTTGGTGAGGCACCTTGTCAAAGGCTTTCTGTGAGCCCAAAAACTCTTTATCCACTGCGTCACCCTTGTCCATGTTTGTTGACCCCACTCAAAATATTTTAATAGATTAGTGAGGTATGATTTTCCTTTACAAAATCAATGTGGATTCTTCCTCATCTGTGTTCATCTATGTGTCTGATAATTTGTTTCTTTACTATACTTTTAACTAGTTTGTGTGGTACTGAATTTAATCTTACCAGACTATAATCATCAGAGTCACCTCTGGAGCCTTTTTTAAATATCAGTGTCTCATTAGCTACCCTCCAGTCATCTGGTGCAGAGTCTGATTGAAGCAATGGGTTACATATGACAGTTAGTAGTTCTACAGCTTCATATTTCAGTTACTTCAGAACTCCTGGGTGAATACCAGGCGACTTATTACTGTTTAATTTATCAATTTGTTCCAAACCTCCACTAGTGACATCTCTGTCTGGGAGAGTTCCTCAGATTTGTCACCTGAAAAGAATGGCTTGGGTATAAGGATGTTTCTCATATGCTCTGCAGTGAAGAGCAATGCAAAGAATTCATGTAGCTTCTCTGAACTGCCTTGTCTTCAGTGAGTGCTCTGTTAGCCCCTAGACTGTCTGTTGGCCTCACTGATTGGTTGGCAGACTTCCTTCTTCTGATGTACTTATACATTTTTTTTTTTTTTTTGCTGTTAGTTTCTGTCTTTTGCTATTTGCTCTTCAAATCATTTTTGGCCTAATTATACTTTTTACACTTGACTTGTTCCTTTCTCTTTTCCTCATTAGGATTTGACTTCCAATTTTTCAAGCATGCCTTTTTGCTTCTAACTGCCTGTTTTACTCTGCTGTTTAGCCATGGTGCAGACATGCCAAACCCACAAAAAACTGCAGAAATTGGGCTTGTTTGGGGCTTAATTGGCTTGTGAGTTGCTTGTTGGCTAGTTTTTGGCTTGTAGCTTTGTTGTTTGTTGTAGCTTGTTGCTTTTTTTTTTTTTTTTAATCAGCTCCTGGCAAGCGAGGGGCGAGCAGGGGCAAACAGGGGAGAGAGTCAGGGGTGTACAGCAGGCCCACCACAGTCCCAGACTGCATGCCGGGTGGATCTAGTCATATAAAGTGTTGGGGTTCTTAGGGATTGGCTTGTTTTGGCCTTGTTTTGAAATGGGATTAGCTTGATTTTTGGCTTATTGTGAAAGTCGGGTGCTTATTTACCGCACGAAACTTGGCAACTGTGCCATGGTGGCATTTTTTCGTCCTCTTATTATTGTTCTTTGTTTAGGTTATACATTTAGCTTAAGCCTCTATTAGAGTGGGAAATTCACAGGCATTTGCAAAATTCAGATGTATATTGATAGACTGATTTTCAGCCTCCCAAATGTGAGAGATATTTGTTCTGGGGTTTGGGTTTAGGCTTATTATTCATTTTAATATAGGATTGATTGTGGGATTTTCTTTGATTTTTTTAAAAATAAATTGATATGGCAAAGCTGGAGAAATAAATACAATGCTTAGTGTAAAATAAAATTCTTAACTCAAAGAAATTTGAGTTTTATTTAAAAAATACTCTTTTCACAGAAGGACCTCACAGAAACGAGTTATACTCTACATAGTATTCCTGGAAATAGTTTTTTTGCGGCAGAACCAATGGCTTCACTGTAGATGGCAGAATCCTGAATAAGACACTTTAATAAATAACCTTAAATTTGGTTATTAAAGGAGGGAAAAAGGCCAGCAACTTAGTATTCATATTACATCATGTAGCCTTTTGTCCCTTAATCTTCAGCCTTATCCAATCTTGAAAGATTTATAGTTTGCTAATGTTATGAAGTAAAAGGACAGTTTTCTACCCAACAAGGTAAGTCAAATCCACTCCAATCAGTGGATTAACACATCACTGAATGACTTATAACTTTATTGCCACCAGAACATTTCTGTTCAAAATCATGACAGTGAGAATGCCAAAACGGACAGCAGGGTTTCTGCTGGTTGCTGCAGGCTTGAATGAATGCAAACCCTTTGGCCAAAGACTGCATTGTCTCACTCTTGGTTAAGAAAGAGTCTGTTCTCATAACTGGTGATATGGAAGTATATATTCTTCAAGAGTTTGTCAGAACTCCTGAATATTTCCATTTTGATAGAGATGAGACCAAACCAAATTCCTGCATGAACACCGCCAAAATATAGGGGGTGGGTGAGGGGTGTCCATCTGGATCTGACTTGGAATCTAAACTCAGCTCCGCTCAAATCAATGAAAGTTTTCCAATTGGCTCCAAAGGGAACAAAATCAAGTCAGTGGTCATTAATCCCTCTATTCCTTACAATGGGCCAAACCAAGCCCCCAGATTTTAACACCTGAAACCCATGCAGAGAATTGGGATAGAGGAGCATCAAGAGATTGTTTTGTACCGCCTTTGGGCTTTTGTGCTTCCAATTTGGTCCCTAGCACTATTTACAACAGCTTAAGGAATGCTGTAATTTATGGGCAGCAGCAATCGGCCCCAAGGGTCCCAGCGGCAGCTGGGAATCACAGGAGCACAGCCTTGTTTTGGCCACACCCTCTTCCCAACTTCTGCTGGCTTTACACCAGTTGGGGATTCCCCAATGCCAGGTGAATCCTGAATTGGCTGTTCAAGTCTCTTTGGACCAGTACAGCAGTTCACAGGGACTGAAGCAGCTCCAAGGATCTGACCCTAGTCTACTGTTATCCTTAATTCTTTTATTCATTTCACAAATAGGCCGTACTGATACTCATGCCCAGTGAATTCTTCAAGGAAATGATTGTAACTATTGTTCTGACAAAGAGGATAGACAGGCTGAAGAAACAACATCATTTGCAGGTACTGGTAAACTTACCTTTACTTTTGGTTGATGTTTAAATGCACATTAAAACTGGTTGGCCAAGTTTTCAGGTAGTGCGGAGGTTCTCAAACTTCATCGCACCTCCTGGGTTCATGTAGTAATTTTTGTTGTCAGGATGTGGTCACAGTGCAATGAAGCTAGTGTAGATTGGCATGCTGTATTGAAGCCAGTGGAGTTACAAAGTTTTACAAAGGTGAGAATCTGATCCAATATTTATGTTGTCTTTGCTTTATATAAATTAAATACATGTTTGTCATATAAAAAAAGGAAATGGTAAACAAGTATACAAATCTTGGGCCAAAGCCTTAGCTGCTGTAAAGTGACATAGCACCATTTACTTCACTGGAACTATGCTGATTTATGCCAGTGGAGGATCTGGCCCCTTACATAGAACTTTCTTAATCTAGAAAAGTGCTTCCCAGCAATGGGAGGGATTAAGTCTGGAGCCACACATTTCAGGCTATAAGATTACCTATATGGCATATCTACAAATGTAAATTATCAAAGAAATTATGTCAGTCTTTTTCTTAAGTCCAGACATGATATTTGTCTCTGTGACCTCAAATTCCAAAAATCAACTATATGTTACATGAAAACAACAAATCCTTTTGTTCTAAATCCATTGCCTATTTGTCTCATTGTTCTTGTATATGTAATTGGCAAAAAGGGAAGGGCTGATTCATTCTCACTATGTCCTTCACCCTATCAAACACCTTAGTTAAATCCTTTGTAACTCTTTTCCCAGGCAAGCTATATAACTCCAGCCTTTGCGATCTGTTTTATGTGAGCCCTGCCTTACCACTTCACCATGTTCACGTCCTGGTACTTAGTGTCCAATAGGTGAGTTTGCCTACTGAATCGCAGGGCTTTTCTGCCAACTGTCAGGTGAATGAAAGGCACTCTCCAGTCTTAATCTGTTATGAGCTGCCAAACACCCTCTTGTTCAAGTCACTTTGATCTTCGGGGCTGGGAGGGCAGTCATGCTTTATTATAAGGTCAGTATTCAAAAAAAATACACAGCTACTGGCATTTATACCAAAGCTCTTTATATATGGTACAAAGGCCTCCTTGTAGTATGACAGGGCAGAAGATTATGTGCATCCAGCGTATATGTGCAACTAACATCTTGTGGAAAAAAGAGCACATGGGAAATGGCATCATTAGTTAATTTTCAGAACATAACCTGCCTGCCTTATTTTTTTGGCCTATCCCTAGCTGCCTCCCTTTTTCCCTATTTTTCAATTCCTGGCCCTACATTTGGCCTCTGTTCCCAATTCATTCCTCATACCCAGCTACTTTATGCTGCCTGGTGCCCCCTGGCACTCATTAGCAGAAACTTGAATAGGACCTCTCTGAAATTCTCACTATAGTAAAGCCTTGCAAATGCTGGAAAGTAACCAGTGGCATGTTATTACTTCTCTGTCATTGCCCTGATGTTTCAAAAACTATAAAAATAATGTTATAAAGGGTTGCACTTACAAATCTGAAAGGCAGGAAGTATTTTGATCAATTCTCTAGTCCTCTTCAATATCCTACATTCCCTTTCCACATTGTCTGACAAATGCAGCCGTGATTGTGTACCGTCAAAGTACATGTCTAACCACCTGTTGAAGTCTCACCCAATGGCTGAAAGTTGTTACTACCTGATGCTTTTCATTGGATTATTTGAAATGAATTGACAATCTCAGTTTCATTCCTCATGGACAGACGACTGCATCCCAAAAAGAACCACCACAGTTGTTATCTGTCTTGGCAGTCACAGCAGGGATATTGAATACTGTACGATCATTGAAGCTTCTTAAAGGGTATTCAGTGAGTGCATTTTCATTATTCAGTGAAGACCAGTGAAATCTGATTTATTAGATACAGCAAACTGGATTAAGGTCACCTTAATTCTGATTGAGAGTATCCACACAGGGATTTAATGCAGTTTAACTAATTTACTTTAATTTTCCTGAGTATCCCAATGTAGACAAGCCCCTCAGTAATATATTGTAGCAGTGAGTTCCATAGGCTATTTGTATTGTGTATTTTAAAAAGTTCCCTTTTATCAGTTTTAAGTTTGTTGTGGAAAGTTAATATCATCACAACTAGCTAGTGTCAGTTAGCTATTAAAGCAACAACTAATTTTAAAAGGTTATTTCCTACTGTAACCTTTCTTCCTTTATTTAATTTATGGTGAATTGCAACAATTAGTCCCAAGCCTCCTCCTTTTAAGGTTATTAATTTCCCCTCTGAAGGCCTGTAACTCTAATTTGACTGCAGATAGGAGGTGACAAAGGCATGTATTATAATAACAATAATAATTAATAATAGATAATATAAAGGCATGGCTCAGTCTATTTTATCTACTGATGTCCATGGGAGTTTAGGGTCCCTGATGACTGAGATCATAAGAACTAAAATTTGTTAATGTTCCATTCCTTCAATGTACTTGGGCGTGAAGCCATCGACCCTTCGGGAACTCTAACTAAATGAGAGTGCAGAACATATCTCAGCAACAAAACTGCATCAGACCAGTTCTCGCTGTCTACATTGGCATCCTACTGAATATCAAGTCAAATTGAATGCTTGGTCCTTATCTTCAAGGGTCTCAATGACCTAAGCCCAGGATATCTAAAAGATCACCTAAAGCCCTGGGATGAGGATCATGGCCGACAACTCCGCTCCTCAGGCACAACGGAATATTCTATCACATGGATAAAGCTTGTCTATGCAGGAGACAGATTTCTTAGGGATCAGTCCAAGACTGTGGAACAAATTCCAACAGAAACTAAGAGCCAACTGTGACACTATGCACCCCTGTATTCACACCCTGCAAACTATTGCCATGAAATTTGTAAAAAATATGCCTTGTGAGGTATCATTTGAAAACTAATAACTCACTGATCATTAATAGTCTTGCGTGATGCATGTACAAGACAGGTATTAAGAGTTATGAATTATAACTAAGTGTGTAAACCAGGTATGTCAGGGGGATTTGTTAAACAGGTCTAACCTAAACAAAGGAATGAGTGTTTACCTCAATTTACATATAAGCTGTAAATAAGCCTCACACTAACAAGTGGGGGAGAAGACAGCATGATGTCTACACCCAGCAAGAGAGAAAAGTTCGGCCTGGGTTTTACTTTTCTGAAGAATCTATTTCAAAGATTTACTGCGCTATAAAGACAGGGGGACTGAACCTCAAGTGGTAAGCAACTGAATCAGCTGATTGTATACAACGGTGGTGTTTAACTTGTGATCCGCAGACCCCCTGGGGGTCTTGTTTGTCTGTGTTGTACAGCACAGCGCACACTATATTAAATAAATCCTATCTCAGGCTAACTCCCATTGACGTGCTGATATTATGGCAAGCACATTTACACAGTTCCAAAGTTGCTGAGGCATCAACATTTTGCAGCATGTTATTAACCGCACAGGAATAGTGTTCTGGTGTTAAAAATAGTTTGACGCTCTCCCTGCTATTTGTTGCTCATTATCAACACTCCCTGCCAGTTCTACATTCCCTTTAAATGGGAATTTGGCCTCAGTTCAGTGGGAGTTTTGTATGAGTTAGGACTTCAGAGATAGACCTGTTTATCACGGTTCTGGCATACGGAGCAGAGCAGGGTGAAAGTTTGGGCAGTGAAGGGGATTGGCTCACCTTGTGATTTACTTTGAGTTTGGGGTTTGAATAAACCAAAATGCACACTGTGAAATTGAGTCCAAACCAAGGAGTTTCACCTGATTTCATATATAAACTGAGTTCTGGATAGTTTGGACGCAAAACTATATGTCTGCCAGGTGCATCTGAAAGATTTGTGAACTTTACAGAATGTTTGAAGAAGCTGGGCTGAATTTCAAATCTGCAATGGAACATGAAAGCAGGTGAGTTTCGTGTGGTTTCAGGGTTTTATAGTGAATATTTTGCATTGTTCTAATAATGACAGATTTAAAAAGCAAACCTTACCAGATGTACTTTACAAAAAATAATAATCCTAGAATTAGATAGAAAGCATGGGTAAATGAACAGATGTGTTCTACTGCTCTCTACTGAACAGGAATAGAACTGCTCAACTGTGTGTCAAAGATCCTATAATGTCAACATGTAACGAGTTTAAGTGGTAGGACGCTGTGGTTTCATAAGAGAAAACACTGCAAAGTTCTGAGTAATCATGGTATGCAGCATAGCGACAACTCATTTAAGGATAAAAGTCTGAGGTTGACGATTATTTTACCTTTTACCTTTTTTAAAAATTTTAAATTAAAGTCATATTTTTTATATGCCAGAGTTAAGTTAGTGTGGGTGTTACCATACACACTAGAGTGACCATTTCCCCATGTTTATTCTTCCCCTCTACTGTTTGTTCCTCACACCTTCTTGTTAATTGCTGGAAATGGGCCATTTTGATTACCCCTACAAAAAAATTTTTTTCCCTCCCCTGCTGGTAATAACTCACCTTAACTGATCACTCTAGTGTGTATGGTAACACCCATTGTTTCATGTTCTCTCTGTGTGTGTATATATATATCCTCCTACTGGATTTTCCAATGCGTGCATCCGATGAAGTGGGTTTTAGCCCACAAAAGCTAATGCTCAAATAAATTTGTTAGTCTCTAAGGTGCCACAAGTACTTCTGTTCTTTTTTCTCAGTATTAGGATGACAGTGGCCCAGGGTTGCAGGAGATGGTAGGAGCGGCAGTCATGATGGTAAAATTTGCTCCATCTGTCCTTCCGTATTCTCCACCCAAGGTCTCTTTCTTTAAGCATCCACAGAGGGAGTGATGGGTGGAATAGCCCATCCCCTCATTGTTTTGTCCACCAATTAGGCCTCATATCCAACACACCAAGTTCTGGCTCCACATTTTCTGTTTTTAACCAAGCATGATTTTAACATACTCATTGAACCATAACAGGAGGTCTTTTTGTTTAAACTAATTCAGTCTATCTCCTTTTTGTATCTTTTCCCATCAACATTTCTTATTAGAGGTTACTGTGACATCTTATGGACTTTCACAGACTTTTCACAGCTGAGCTCAGAATTAAATTTGTAGGCCCATTTATCATAACAGGTCCCCTTTGGTGAATTGCTCTGATGCATGATTGCAGTCCCTGGACATAGTGCATGGTGGGGCATGAAACGTAAGCAATTATTGTCTGCTACATAACTATACACACCCAAGCACTATCAACAATATTCTTAAATTAGGTACATTCACTTCCCCCCAACAAATCCCGGCTTGAGTCACTTTTTGTGTATGGGTGCAAATAGAGTATTTTCCTATAGAGAGTCCATAATTGTGAACATTTATTTAAGGATAAAAGTCGGAGGCTGATGGTTATTTTACATTTAAAATGAATTCAATTTTTTATAAAGATATTAATTCAGTTGGTGGATCATTTATAAAGAGAAAAAAAGGATAAATATGTTAAATAAATTATTACTACAAAGAGTTTGCCAAGCATGACTCAAGACTACTTTCAGTTTGGAAAAATGTATCTGAACGCAGCCCAAAGCCAGAATGGGAGCAACCGTGTTTGAACATTATATATTATGAATACAGGGTTGAGGCTGCAATGGGATCAGGATCTTAAAATAACACACACTGATCATCTGCATTCATTGTGAGAAGCTCATGCTTTCCCTTGCTTAAGCTAAGTTAACTTCTTTTAAGATAAAATAACGTACAGAAGTCCATGTTCTCTGGGAAGAAAAGAAGCAAACTGATCACCACCAGAATAGTACATTTTGGGTTTTCCCCCACCATCATCTCTACCCCATTACTAGGCATAAAATGATAGTTTCTCATGAAATAATTAGTGTTCCATGACAGACATACTTTATATAGTACTTGGCACATCTAGATCCATTTTACTCTTGGGCATCAACATCTTTCCCTAAAGATGTTGGCACATGTCATTAATTCTTCTGTGAAATGTTTCTTCAGCTCCCTGCAGGAAATATAAGGCCCATAATTCATGGACAAGGTAGTACATGTTCCATTCTGTGATTCATCACTGCCTCATATGGTCAACAAAGAATTTCTTTGCCCCTGTTCAAATCACGATACAAAATGAACCTTGTCTCTTTCCTTGTAATTATCATTTGTTACAAATCTGAAATTTTTGTGATTCATTTCACACTGAGTCTACAACTCTGAGTCACAACTAAAACATTTGAAGAAAAAATGTGAATAGCTTGTATTAGCATATTTTGGTTAAATAGCAACCTTATGCACAGAGTCGGACTCTTCAACTCTTATTTGCACTGGTGTCAGTCCAAAGTAAGTCCATTGACTTTTGTGGAGTTACTCTGGATTTACACAAGTGTAACAGAGAAGAATTTGGTCCATTAATTGAAATACATTTCTAAAATGTAATTTATTTACAATGAATATTGGCCAAGACCTACTTGTCTTAGGCATATAAAAATTTCTATTGACTTTAATGGGAATTTTGCATGAATAAGGCAAGCAGAATTTGACCCTGTTCCCTAGAGGATAACACCTCTACATTAGTTATTTTCTTGCTGCATTAGCAATTTTCAAATTACAGGTAAGGCAGAAACCTTGCCAATATTGTGGGAAATACATTTACACAGTAAAAAAGTTGCTGATGCATTAACATTTCACAGCATATTAACCACACAGTAATAATGTTCTGCTATTAAAAATAATTTGACACTGTCCCTGCTATTTGTTACTCATTATCAACACTCGTTGCCATAAAAAATGTAAATCTGAACTTGGGAAAATGAGGTAGGGAATATGTGCATTGGTTGATGACATCATCTGCTACTAATGGCTATAAATCTTAAGTGAATTTGTAAGTACAAATGTGTAACTCTGAAGGTGCCAGATTTCACGCCTGCATGTTTGTAGCTTGCAAATACATCGAGTGCATAACCTGAGAACATCATTTTCTCTCCAAATAAACTCAGATATACCTTGGTTTCCAAACAAGCAAACAAAAAAGGCAGTCAGTCTCTTCTGGAAAAAAATATGGTGTAATATTTTAGCGAATTGCCATTTTCTTTTCTTTTAGACACTTTCGAGTTGCTTTGAACACTCCATTTATGCCTTCATCAAAATGACAGATTGACAGTCTGGAAAGAGTTTAGAAATTAAGGTTATAATATAACTTCAAGACGTCTTCTTGCATGCAGAGTGCAACATAAGTGAGTGTTAAAGCGCTAATGCCATTTGGACAGGATAATACTAGTTAGCATGTCCAAACCTCTTAAAAGTACATTCCAAACTATTATATTGCCAATTAAGCAGGAAGGTGGAAAATTCTCATCTTTCTATTGGCATAAAAAAGGGTTTTTCTAGTGTTTTACACACACACACACACACACACACACACACACACACACACACACACACACAGATTCCCTGATCTCATATGTAGGCTTGGCAGAATTAAATTTGTATTTTTAAAATAATTTCAATGGATAATATTGATGTTTATTTTAAAGCATTTTTTCTATTTTTATTTATTTTAATTTGCACAATTGTGCAAAGCTATGGTTTATAAGCCCTGGTTTTTTTTGTTTTTGTTTTTTTTTATCTATTTAAATGTTCACAGTTTTGGGAAATTATGGGTGTATGTCAGACACTATGGGTGCAAATGATAATCAGATTTGAAAATTAAAGCATTATAACCATTAAAAAACAAATTGTCAGTCACTTGTCAAAATATGCAAAATAAATATCCTTAAATCAAACTTCAATAAGTTCTCAAGCAGCATTTTCTTACTTTGCCTATCTGTACAGTTCAATTAGTGTGTGTGTGTGTGTGTGTGTGTGTGTGTGTATGTGGTAAAAATTAATGTTTACCCACCTTTACTGATAAAACTCCAATCCTTACAGGTTTACATATATGGCAGTCTGGCTCCAGGAAATATCTTTGAGGGAAGCAAATGAGTCTGTTCTGAGGAGGCTGGTTCTTCCCCATATATGGGCTCTCACTGTAAAAGCCAAAAGTGATCTCCGTAGCATTTGAGTTTAGAGATGAATCAGAAACAAGACAACAGCTGCTTTTATTAAGACTAAAAGATAATTAAACTGCCATTAATTGAAAATAATAAAGCACAAACAATCTGTATAGTGAGAGAGAGAATTCAGTGCTGTCTGGTTCCACAGACACTCCAGCATCCAAACTATGAAGCAGATGCTCAATTATGTTACATGATTTGAACAATCATTCATAGGCTGATTTTCACAGAAGAAGTTAACACTGTTTTCAACTATTTGTGGAAACAACTGATACAAATTACTGTTACTCTGAGACCTATAGGCAATCCAGTGTGCAAAATGTCCCTACAGCCTTATCTAATGCCTAGTAACATCAGAGGGAGTCTTTCCATTGGCTTCAGTCAGCATTGCATCAGCCTTTAGTGGAGTGAGTTGGGAAGGAGTTCAAACTCAAGATAAACAGTTGTGCAACATAAGAAGTAGGACAAAAAGCAGTGTGACATACTCATTAAAACCTCTTTAAGCTAACTGACTTCGCAACTGACTTGTCCATGATAAATATTGTCCAACCATCTATGGATGAAATCCTGGTCCCATCAAAGTGAATGGCAAAACTCCCACTGACTTCAGGCAGGCAGGATTTCATCCTGTGACTTAGCAGTTTTGCCATGACCAGTTCTGCACCCACATTGCACACACTCACTGTATGTACTAAGATCAACTTAAATCTACAATAAAATAATAGTCCTTGGTTAGTAACCTCCTTGGCTTTTGGGAGCCCTTAAAGGATGTTCTTCTTTGGATGCCATAAATGCTCCTAATTTTATTATCTCTAGTTCGACTATTACACTACTATATCCCCCCTGCACCTGCTACCTCCTCAATATTCTACCACTAGAAAACAAACCATTCTATTTAAGTTGTTAAAATATCACAATTTATGAATTCTGTAAGTTTTAGTTAAAATGTCAGAGCATCTGCTTTCAAACTGCAGTACTGAAGTTCTCACACAATTAAAATCTTCACTTTTGCCAACAAAATTGAATGGAAAGAAAATGATTATTCTTCCATTGTGTGTGTGGGGGGGGGGGGGGGGGGAGGTTGTTAAGTTTTTACTTCTACGATCTCTAACTGAACAATGACTGAAAACGCAGTAGTACTGAATTTATCTATTCTCTATTAACCCCACTGAGTGACACAAACTATGCAATAACAATGCACTAATAATAGAACATTTAAAATGATGTATGTAGATGCAATTTTTTGCACCAGCATTTAAGTAGTTATACAGCTTTGTCTATTAGGAACATTATGCTGGAAAGTGTTTGTACAGATTTTCCACTGCTCCTTGCAGTCACTAGCACTCTAAAACCATCTCATATTTCAGAAGTCCTTGTTGTATTTACCACTTAGCCTACTGAGAATATTTATGTGGTCTACCAAGGTAAAAGGTATTAGACAACTACACATTGCATAACATTCTAAATCAAATATTCCTTTTACACTTCCAGGGGGGAGTGGGGAGAAAACCCGCTCTAAAGTGGATTAACAAAACCAATATAAATAGGCAGCAATACTGAATATCTGCCTGCAGAAAGTGTTTAGCTGCTACTACAGCTAACGGATTAAGGGCATCTCCTAGCCTTGGCTGGCTTTGTGGCAAGCACTAGCTGGAGCTTTGCAGTGCAGCATGTCTCCATGGCCACAGAGTTCTACTTGTATCCTGAGGAGAACTGAATCCAACTGGATGAGCCTGTGGATTGGTTAAACTAATGTGGAGTTGAGTTACTCACCCTAACTCTGACACATGGAGATGCTTCCATTGACTTCAGAGGTTTAAATCAGGTATTTAGAGCCAGATTTTTAAAAGTATTTAGGTGCCTAACTCCCATTGATTTCAATAACCTTAATGACATAGGCCCTGATTCAGCAAAGTACTAAACCATTTGCTTACGTTTAAGCAATTAGGAAGAGATTTTCTAATGCACAAATGGCACCAAATTCCCATTCATTTCAATAGTGAAGTTCTCTCATAAGTACGTCACCAGTACTTCAACAAGTGCATGAGTACTTTGCTGAATGGACCCCAGTTCAAAAAAGAACTAAAGCAGATGCTAAAGATTAGAGCTGGTCAGGACATTTCTGATTAAATGAAATTTTGCTGAAATATGCTGTGCTTTCAAACCTGAAAATGTTTTGTGGACACCCATCTGTCTCAAAAGGGTTTGTGTACATGTGTGAGATGGAGAGAGACTGACTGACTCTCACACTCTATATCAGGGGTCGGCAACCTCTGGCACCCTGGAGGGTGGGGCCAGTTTGTTTATCTGCTGCGTCGGCAGGTTCGACATGATTCGCCGTCCCAGGCCAATGGGGGCTGCGGGAAGTGGCGCGGGCCAAGGGATGTGCTGGCCGCAGCTTCCCACAGCCCCCATTGGCCTGGGACGGTGAACCGTGGCCAGTGGGAGCCACGATCAGCCGAACTTGTACATGCGGCAGGTAAACAAATGAGCTGCGTGCCAGAGGTTGCGACCTCTGCTCTATATCCTGAATGGGCAGAGTAGGGACCTGGACCTGGGTTACCCATATCTCAGGTCAATGCCCCAGCCAGTTACAGTAAGACTTTATGATTACAGTATTGCCAACTGCAAGTGTTAAAAAATCGTGAAATTGGATTAAAAATCACGAGTTTTTTTTTCTTTTAAATAATAAAGTTTGTATTATTTTTATTTGGGTTTTGAGCCTTTAGGGAGCACTAGGGTCACATTTTCAAGCTTTTCTCTGCAATCATGAGGGCTAGAAACTTACTTTATTTTTTTTTAAATGAGCACTGACATTCTCACCTAATTACAGGATTCCAGAAGTTGGGGCTTTAGGAAAAGCAACAAATATTGAGACTTGTGATAAAATCTCAAGAGTTGGCAACACTGTATTGTAACAGCGTTACTGTGCTGGGTGGTCACGTGGGTGTTTTTGGCACACTCACATCTAGTGGCTCTGGCTCCTAGGAAGAACCCTGGTTTCAGGAAATAACACTGAAAGGAAGTTCAGAGGTGGGAGCTTCCCCCAGCTGAAGGAGAAAGCAAAACTGTTTTTACCAGCAACACCAGCAGCAGGAGGGGAGCCACTTGCATTTCCTCTTCTAGTAATAAATTGATGTGGTTCAGCTGTTTGCTGAGCTCATATTCCAGGGACTCTGCCTGCCTATGCTAACCCATCAATAAGGAGACTACAAGGTCATTTAACAGTAATATCAGCACTATGGGGTTGATTCAAAGCTCGATGAAGTCAGGTCCAATAAATCCAATACAATCAAGGTAACATGCTGGCAATATTCGTTAGCACCTCCATACTCCAGAGCTTCAGGGGTCTGGATGAAATAAAATGCAGAAGACCTAGACCACTTCTAGTTTTGGTTGTGAAATATCAAAACTTCATCAGGACACGCCAGCTCTAAAACTACAAAACAGCACATTGTCAAACAACACATAAATTAAGAACATTCTTTATAAACTAAAATTAAAAGCCTCATGTCAGCACCACTTAAGGTTGCTAAGTGACAACAGTGTAGGTACCTATCCTGTCACAACTTCAATGGGAATTGGATAAAGCCCAACGTAATTAGCTGAATCAAGCCAAACCCTTAAATCCCTTAGTAGTCCTATCAATGAGAACATTGCATAGTAGAAATAAGGCCCTTCATTTTTTGTTTTTATTTTGTGTACAATTGAATTTATCAGTGTTCATTACATTTTTTTAAAAAGAAGGTAAAAATCAGTGCAAAAATTAACTTCACAGCTTTCACAGAATCATAGAATAGCAAGGTTGGGAGGGACCTCAGGAGGTCATCTAGTCCAACCCCCTGGTCAAAGCAGGATCAATCCCCAACTAAATCATCCCAGCCAGGGCTTTGTCAAGCCTGACCTTAAAAACCTCTAAGGAAGGAGATTCCACCACCTCCCTAAGTAACCCATTCCAGTGCTTTTCTGGATAAATATTGGTGATGTGAGGATAGAAAAAAAGCAACAGAGAGAAAGTAAGACTATTGAAAATAAAAGCAGATTAATGCTGTGGTTTATTTTATAAACTGTACATTAGCATACATAACTGCACGCACACACGTGTACGATACACAGTGTCTCTTCTACTGCATTGCCTTATTTTAACAGACAGCCCTGCATTTACAGTTAGACTAATTTATTTGTAACATAAACACATTCACCTAATGTAATGTAATGTAATGTACTGGATTTTCTTAATATAATCAGTATTTTCATGTACTTGAGTGGTCCAAAATTTGGGTGAAAATCAGTACAAACTGAATAAAAGTTTTTGTAAAAACTTAGGAATTTTTCAGTAAAAATTGAAAACAAAGGGACTTGGGTATAAATAGGCAGCGAGAACAACATACATCATGAAATGTAATGAAGTGGGCACCATAAAGGAAAGATCTGGACTCCGAGCTGAAGGAAAGGCAGGCTCATAAGATAAGGAAAAGCTAAACAATTTAGACTGAACCCCTTGTGACCCAGTTCAAGTATTTTTTTAGTTGATTACATGAACCTGACCTACTAGGTACAGCATAAAGCACGGAGTTTAAAAGGTATGAGGAAAATGCAGTTAAAGGAGCTCATAAATGAGACTGACCCTACCAAAGTTTTGCAAAACACACTAGAATCATATTAAAAAACAAAGACTAGGTTTAGAAATGCAACATTTTTACTTATTATCTGAAGTTGCATGTTATAGCAAGAGGGATTACTGCTGGTTTTAATTAGGGGTGTGTGCCAAGTGTTTAAGAATTTGGGTTTAATTTGAATTTGGATTTAGCCCAACATTTACATGGCTGAGCTCCTACAATGTAATAAGAACTAATGAAAGAGAAAAACAATGAAGAAATGTCAGCATTTAATATTATATACTAAGTAATTTATGATGCATTATATGATCATGTAAATGTCAATGACTCACGTTGTCATAAGTTGCCATAAATCATTAATATTGAATCTTGGAAAGTGGAACAATGGCAAAGTTCAGGTTTCATTCAAGAACCTTTCAACCTTTTTTTATTGAAGCACTAACATCTCCCGGGCTCCTCCGTCCATGTTGTGAAATGTGGGGCAACCGGGTAAGTCACATCATGGTCAATACTGGAGCCTGGGAAATATGAATGGACTGTTGTTTCTGAAGACAGAAAAATGCTGTAAAATTTTTATTCTGTTCGACAAAATACATAAAAATTTCAAGTCTCCTGTAAAACCTTGCTGCCCAAATATTTTCACGAGTCACCAGCATGTCAGGTATGGAATTATCACCCTTCACTCATATTCCATCCTTTCTTCTGGAGACTCTGATAGTATTTTGAACTTGTATAGTACCTTCCATTACAGCACTTAACCGTGAATGAATTTAGCCCTGTGAGGTAGGTATTATTCTCAAGTTACATAGAGGAAAACTGAGCATAGGGATATTATGTGACTTGTTCATTAGTACACAAGTCTCTGATAAAGTTACCATCTCTTGATTCAAAGTCCTATGACTTAACCACAAGACTAACCCTCCTCGTTTTTGGTTTTTGAAGTCCAGCCTATCTTCTAATACCACATTTTGAAAGCAGTTTGAAACAAAACTTCTTCCACTTCTGCAATATTATATACTTCCTAATGATCTCTCTTGGGTTTGTGCCAGTAGCAGCTGAGCTTTGTGGCCAGCTAAGATACCACTTGTAGCTACGAAACATCCCCCGTGGTTTCATTTCTATAGTCCCAATCCTCCCACTAATTTCCAAAAGTGTTTTAGGTGTACAAGGAAAACAGGATATGGCCCTGTACTGAAAAGAACTCTGGCAAGTGATTTAGGTTAAAAATGTAGGTTTAGTAAACAGATATCAGATGTAAAATTAGAAATAATTTTATAAAATTGAAAGACAATCCATTGCAAATGATTTTTTTTTTCAAAAGAAGTATTCTTCTGTAGTATTGTAAGCCAAATATTGCAGCCTCTATTACTACATGAAGAACTAAGACGTGAAACTGACTAGTCTATGTTCAGTATGCCAACTGAGAGACATGTAAAAAGTAAATAAACAGAACAGCAAGAAGCGAATAATACATTGAGGATTTGATAAATATTTATTTATTTAAATTTAAATAATAGAAAGTGCATATGCAAAAAGTTCTAGGTCCCTTACATTTAATTAGACTTACAGTTGCAAATGATAATCATCTAGCAGGAGCAAAAAACAAAACAAACAAATAAATCCCAAACAAAACCATCTACAAATAATGACTTAGTCAGCCAATAAATCAAAGCACCAAAGCAGTTATTTAGCCCTAACCCTACCTCAAACCAAATTTTCAGCTAAATGGCTTTTGCAGATCAAATTCAGACTGCGTTAGACCAAATATATACCTGTTAACACTACATGTGCTGTTGTTTTTAAATGTGTTTTTAAAACTGGTTGTGTCTTTTTAAACATAACACGTCTTACCAAATTGCAAAATAAAGCAGCTTAGAAGACCAAACTACCTAGTACATCAATGCCTAAAACTTTAAAAGTGGTCACAACCCCTGAAGCTGCAGTATGTCATGATTTCCTAACTGCAGGATGTCCATATGAAAGCCATTGCACCCAGACTGCTCAGTAAGCCTATTAATATTTATCTTTTGCTTTGCAAATAGAAACTCACCTTGAAATTAAATATTTTTAGAATAATGTTAAACGTTCATGTATTAAACAAACTTTTTCATGTATAAAAATATATATAAATGTACAAGAAAAGAATGGATAGTGATGGGCAAGGACATTTATCAAGGAACTAAGAGTCGAACTCTTGTCCTTCAGCTTCAAAAACACACATCTCTACCACTAGAGCTAAAAGAATGCTACAAATGAGCCTACTCAGGCAAGTCAGCAACTCCCATTGCCGTCAGTGGTTCAGGTTCAGACTCGGAGCTGGTAATAGTGGCAGGTCCACAATGTTCAATATGAGCACTGGAGGACAACAACCAACACTCCTTCATTTACACAAGACCAATAATTTATTTACTTCTCCAAGTTAGACAATGCTCATTCCTTGCTTCTCCCTTTCGGATCCAGTAGTTGAGTGCTAATCTGCAATGAATCCACATGTTATAGTAAACAGGCACAACACACAGAGCTCAAAAAGCAACAAACCACAGGCTACTCCCTCTCCATTCAAGTGTAAAACTAGCTATCCCCTTCAGTGTGGGCAAGCCGAGAGGGCAATATTGCACACTCACACATGCACAGATCAACGACATTACCCAGGGTGAGCAGGATGACCATGAAAAGGGAAAATGTCGCCTTCTCACAGAGGATAGAAAGCCCTAATAAGTTGCCTGTGAGCTCTTGTGTCCCGCCCCCATTCTACTGATGATGGCAGTTTCAATATTCAAAAATGTTTGAATTCCTTGTTCCTAAGTTAGGAATTAATAAGACAACCTGCCAGCAAGCAACAACACTGGCAGAAGTTGGGTTGTTTATGTGCCAGTGATGGGGCCTCCACAAATACCAGGAGTACACAACACACAATGATGATTAAAAAAAAAAATCTTAGGGGGTTACATATTTAGTAACTGAAGTTATTAATGTGGGTTCTGGACTGTGAAACCAACTATGAAGTTCATTAAAATATCCAACAAGCATTTGTGTAGCTCCAGAAAGAAAAGCATTTGGTTTTCGATTTCCCTTCTTCTGCCCCCGCTCCTTGAATCCCCTCAGGCCAACATCCTTTTCCTGTTCAAACTGAACTGCAGCTTTTCCAAGAAATGAATATGTTTAATAAAGATTAAGGCTGAGATTTTCAAAAGACCCTAAGGGAATTAGGTGCTCAATACTGATCTTTTTCAATGGGATTTGAGCAATAAATTATTCCTAACCTAAATAGATTAATGGTTGAAATTTCAAACTATCCATTGTTAAGGATAATCTGTATTTTACCATAGTTAAAAGCAAAGTTGAGTTATTCTCATACTGTTATCCTCAGAGACTCTTTTTTCCTTCTCATATCCACAAACACTAAGAACTAGTTGCATTTCTTTGCCCAAGCTCAATCAAAACCTCCAACAGAACCTCAGAATTCTGAACACCAGAGATATGAACTGATCAGTCAACCACCCACCTTCTTTAGAACTGGAAGTACCCAATCATACACCAGTAGAAGGAAAAAAAGAAAAAGAAAAAAGATAATACAGCACAGTTCTGTGTTAAACGTAAACTACTAAAAAATAAAGGGAGAGTTTAAAAAAAATTACAAGGTAAGGCAACTGTTTCTGTGCTCGTTTCATTTAAATTAAGATGGTTAAAAGCAGCATTTTTATTCTGCATAGTAAAGTTTCAAATCTGTATTAAGTCAATATTGAGTTGTAAGCTTTTGAAAGAACTATAATGGTTTGTTCAGAATTACAAACATTTCAGAGTTACGAACAAACTCTGTTCCTGGGGTGTTCGTAACTTTGAGGTTCTACTGTAGTTGCCAAATGGAACCTATCAGAATCAGAGGAAAATTTTCTAGTGAAATTTCCACTAAGACTTTTCACCTGTGAAGCCACTTTTAGTTTCATCCAGTAATCACAGGGGAAGGACACCAGCAATGCCAATTTCCAGTAATGAACCCCTTCTGCTGTTCTCTTCATTACTCCAGTTTCCCACACTAGAGTAAAAAACAGTGTCAATTGCAAGATTTTCCATGATTTTAAGGCCAGATCATCTAGTATGGCCTCCTGCATAACACGGGCTATGGGATTTCCCCCAGTGGTTCCTGCATCTAGCCCAACAACTTGTGTTTGAACCAGAGCATATTTTTAGAAAGGTATATGCATGCCTCTATTGAAGAGGGACATTGGACTCAGTCCTTCCAAAAATGTCTCAGAGTTCAAAGCATCGGCGGGAAGTGAAAGGTGTATGTATATTTTCTCTCAAATTACCCTATTTATAGTTCTCCAGTGTTTCTATGGGTATGTCTACATGGCAGCTGGGAACATGTTCCTGAGCACAGGTAAACATATGTGCCAGCACGCTATAGTAGTGTAGCTGGTGTAGCACAGATGGCAACTTGGGCTAGCCACCTGAGTACGTACTCAGGGGGTCCAGGCGAGTTTGTACTAGCCTGAACTGCTGCCTGTGCTACCTTGGTTACACTGCTACTTTTAGCGTGTTAGCTCAAGTGCAGCTAGCAAGTGTCTATTTACCTGCACTGAGAACCATGCTCCCAGCTGCAGCATTCATGCAGGACCCTAAGGGTACGTGTGTTAAGTTTGCAAATATTTTGTCAATGACTTCTCGCATTGACAAAAGGAAAAAAAACTTGAATATACGTAGATGCGACACCTAAATCTCACTACAGCCAAGATGTGTTTTCTATCCTTAAGATAAAAAATGATGTGCAATATTTGAGACTCAACTGTGATAGGCAGAATTATGGTAAAAATGGTACAGTTTAATACAGAGGCTTGAGGGGGATCTTTTGGTATTTTCATGGCTGTGATGGCTGAAACAAACAACAAATTGGCTTTATAGGTGGGATTTTCAAAAGTGCTCAGTGTTGATTCAGCTCCAGTTGAAGTCTACAAGCAGTTAGGCCAGGGCTTGCTAAGCATTTCTGAAAACCCCAATTTTCAATCACTATCATTATTTTAACTGAGAGAAAATTGAAATAAGTGGAGGAGGTCTAAGTAGGTTCCTCCAAGGATCTGTACTGGGATTTGTGCTGTTCAACATATTCATTCATAAATGATCTGGAAAAGAAGGTGAACAGTGAAATGGCAAAGTTTGAAGATTGTACAAAATTATTAAAGATAATTAAATCCAGAGAAGAGTATGAGGAGTTACAGAGGGATCTCACAAAACTGGGTAATGGCCAGTGAAATTCAATGATAAATTCAAAGTAAAGCACACTGGAAAAATAATCCCAACTACACATATACAATAATGGGTTCTAAATTAGTTGTTACCATCCAAGAAAGAGTTCTTGGAGACATCAAAGATAGTTCTCTTAAAACATCCACTCAATGCCAGCAGGGGTCAAAAAGGCTAACAGTATGTTAGGAACTATTAGAAAATGGATAGAAAATAAAACAGAAAATATCATAATGCCACTATATAAATTCATGGTGTACCCATACCTTGAATACTGTGTCCACTTCTGGTCACCCCATCTCAAAAAGGATATAGTGGAATTGGAAAAGGTTCAGAGAAGGGCAACAAAGATAATCAAGGATATGGAATGGATTCCATATGAGGAAAAACTAAGAAGTTTAGGGCTGTTCATCTTAGAAAAGAGATAACTAAGGAGGGATATGATAGAGGTCTATAAAATCATGAATGGTGTGGAAAGAAGTGAATAGAGAAGTGTTATTTACCCTTTTCCACAATGCAAAAAACAGGGGACACCTGATCAAATTAATAGGCAGCAGGCTTAAATCAAAAAAGAGGAAGTACTTCTTCACACAATGCACAAAGAACCTATGGAACTCATTGCCATAGGATGTTGGGAAGGCCAAAAGTATAAATGGGTTCAAAAAAGACCTGGATAAGTTCATGGAGGATAGGTCTATCAATAGCTATTAGCCAAGATGGTCAGGGACACCTCTCCATGCTTGGGGCAAACCTAAACCTCTGACTATGACAAGCTGGGAGTGGAGGACAGATGGAGGATCACTTCATAATTGCTCTGTTCTGCACACTCCCCCTGAAGCTCTGGTATGAGCTGCTGTCAGAAGACAGGATACTGGGCAAGATGGACCATTGTCTGACCCAGTATGAGAGCTTTTATGTTCTTATGAGGTAAAGCTCACATCCATAGAGAGGAAATGTTCTCCAATGATTAGAGCATTGGCTTAGCACTTCGCAGACCTAGAATCAATTTCCTGCTTCACCATAGATTTCCTGGGGGATTGTGGACAAGTCACTTAGGCCATGTCAACATTAGAGACCATACAGCGGCACAGCTGTACCAATGACTGATGACCTTTCAAGTCCCTTTCAGTTCTATGAGATAGGTATATCTCCATATATTATTATTAGTTATTTAATGCAGCTGCGCCACTGTCAGATCTCCCCTGTGGGTGCTCTATGCCAATGGGAGAGAGCTCTCCCATCGACATAATTAAACCACCACCAACGAGCAGCGGTAGTTATGTCAGTGGGAGAGCGTCTCCTGCTGACATAGCGCTGTCCACACTGGTGCTGCTGTTCGTGTAACTTATGACACCCGGGGGAGGGAGTGATTTTTCACCCCAAACAACATAAGTTATACCAACAAAAGTGCTAGTGTAGACATAGACTTAGTCTCTCTATGCTTCAGTTCCCCATCTTGTTTCAAAAATGCAAAATTTTTCACAGGATGAGGAGAAAGAGACAAAAACCCTTCAGCCCTTGGAGAGCTGAGGTGCTCAGTTTCTGGCACTCCGGAAGGCTCTTGTCAATTTCATTTTCTGCCCACGAAGGGAAAGTGACTTTGAAAAGAGCCTTCCAGGTGGGGAATGGCAGAGCGGTGATTTTGATGCTCTCAGTGGGAAATTTGATTTTGCTCTTTTTGAGCCTTAGAAACGCATTCCGATGGAAAATTCCCAACCAGCTCTACTTCTTCCAGTACTCCGGTAACAGACTTCTCCAGAGACTCTTCTGGCAATCGAATGATTATTGTCCTTAATTTGCATTCCAATTGCATAAAAAGGCCTCAACCAAGATCAGACCCCTATTGTGACGAGGCACTGTACAAAGACATAGCAAGAGACAGTCCCTGCCCTGAAGAGCTGACAGTCTAAATAGTTCAAACAGACAAAGCACAGGAAGGGCACCTGAGGCACAGAGAGTGAAGCAACTTGTCCGCAGTGATATAGCAGATTGATGATACAGCCAGAAAAAGGGTCTATGTCTCCTGACTCCCAGACCAGTGCTCTCTCCATTGAACCGGACTGCCTCTCACACTGCCTAGCTAGTGCAATCGATTCCTTTGGAGTGCACTGGGGCACGTTTCAATACTCAGCTCTGATGTTCTGCAGGACAAGATCCATTTCTTCATACTTTGGCGAAAGAGCTTCTCTCACTGTGTGTGTTGAATCAGTTCTGTTGATCCCTGCTATTCCTGATTTGCACATAGCATGCTGCTGTTGCTAGCATTAAGTGCCCTGATCTGGTCTCTCCATTCCCAGGAGGCAGTCAGCTGAAATAAGCAAGAAAGTTAGAAAGTAGCCTAGGAGCAGTTGTGGGATACATTTGCTTTTTATTTAAATGCTTTCATTAAACATTTCTCTTAAGTAAACAAATCAGGAACCATGCTGTGATTCTGCAGCTGAGCGGTGTGATTCATAAAAGAATATTTATTTAAAATAAATGAATGTAAATTTCTTGAGTGTCACACATTCTGCAAACTTGGGGGCTGTCCCACCTTGAATGAGACACCGATGGATTTCAACAGAGCATGTACATTCATCTGTGGGGCTGGATACATGCTGTTTTAGTTGGATTACATTGCTTTCCATGGACATACAGAATCTGTGTTCTGAAGCTTTACATCTGACTCAGAGGGGAAGTATTGATAATGGATATGGCAGCAGATTGCAAATGGCATTGAATCTTACACATTAAGCTTGCTAGGACATATTGCCACCTATTGTTTTATATCTCGATTGCATGGCAATATTACTAAGCAAATGGTTTTGCTGCATTCTGACTAGATTTAATTTAAGAGATGAAAACTTGCTTTTTATCACTGCAGCTAAATACATGGACAATTTTCAAGGAGAAATGTGATAGGTCCTTTATGCCAGTGGTTTTTTTAGCACCTATAACTAGTATATATGGTAGGTACAGGTAAATTAGCTCTCTATAGTGAGATTCACAGTAGATTTCATAGAGTTTTCTGCTCTTCTCCTTTCTTTGGGTTCTAGGTACTCTTCTGTTTTGTTTTTTGAAGCAATGGAGCTGTTCATCATTAGACAGAAGGAAAGAAAAAGAAATGTGGGACAGAGGAGAGAAAGAGGAATCACTGAGTCCATGCGAGGAAACTCTGCCAAAGCGCTGATTATATTCAAAGGAAAAGGGGCAGAGAAACAGGGAAGAAGAGAAGAGAAGAGTATCAGGAGTGGCAAATCAGATGGAAGAATGACATGAGAAAATAGCACAAAGGAAGACTTTATGCCATGCCAATTATTATACTGACATTGAATTTAATTTTGAGGTTTTACAAAACTCTCTTGAAGCTCATTACTATCCATTACTGGCATAGTACGACATCCTAAAATGCACTGATAGTTTCCGGTTACAGTTATGTAGTTATCCTTTTTCAAAGACAATTGTTCTTGAATCTCAGTTCTTACCAAAATCAAGCAATCCATTATAGAGTTTCTAAATTGCTTGCAGATGAATTTAAGTAACCCCCTTTAAATAAACAGGGAAGTCAATATTTATAGAGGCAGAAAGATGGGAGAGATGATAATAAAAGGAATTGTACTGTTTATGGAAAGCCATTGGGCCGGATTCTTAGCTGGTGTACAGCAGCATAGTTCCACTGAACAAACTAACCAGGGAAGTGCTGGATTTTACATCTCTTGATGTCTTCAACCGGATGCATTTCTGGAAGATATGCTTTAGTCAAACACAAGTTATTGGGCTCAACATAGGGGTAACTGTGACATTTAATGACCCGTGATATACGAGAGGTCAGACTAGATTATCTAATGGTCCCTTCTGGACTTAACCTCTATGAATTTGTGCTGATTTAACTTAGCTGTATATCTGGTCTAGAAGCTCCATCCTAGAAAGGGGAGGCTTGTTAGAGAGGAGTATTTCCCCGTTTTTCAGTCCTATCTGTCCCAGAACTACTCTGATAGCGTAACACAATAGTAGCTGAAGTCACAGGCAATAAACTTCCACGATTTCATGTCACTTGGGAATGACATTCAGCCATTTTCCTAGCAGCCATCCATGAAAATTGTCTCTAAGGTTTCATTTTTAAAAAGTTACAAATGGGAGGATTGAAGCAAAATATATATAAAAAAGATGTAAAATTAAAATGTAACTCAATGAAGCCCAAAATTAAACCTAAATTTTATTAGACATGTGATTTTCTATTTGGAAGAGCCATTGTGGGAAATTTTATAGCTTACCATACTCTGTAAAGAGCTTTGCCATTACTGTCAATTTTCACTTGAGCATCACGATTTGGCAAACAACCCTCTAAGAACTCTGTGCTTCTGACCATCTAGCTTGCACCCTGCAGATATAAACAGCACTGCTGTATATCTACCACAGACATTCTTCTCACCCTTTTGATTTCACCTGGTGCTGAAACAATCCATTACAAAATATCAATGCGCACGAACATTTGTCAGCTTCTAAGGCACACCAAAAGGAATCCGATTTTAAAAGTCTTACATAAGATTAAGAACATAAGAATGGCCATACTGGGTCAGACCAAAGGTCCATCTAGTCCCGCATTTGTCTTCTGACAGAGGATAATGCCAGGGGCTTTAGAGGGAATGAACAGAACAGTCACCCATTCCCAGCTTCTGGCAAACAGAGGCTAGGGACACCATCTCTGCCCATCCTGGCTAATAGCCATTGATGGACCTATCCACCATTAATTTATCTAGTTCTTTTATGAATCCTGTTATAGTCTTGGCCTTCGCAACATCCTCCGGCAAAGACTTCCACAGGTTGACTGTGCGTTGTGTGAAGACTTGGAGGCTCCAGGTTGCATATGGCTGCAGCAGCCCCAATTCTCTTCACAAACCCTTGTCCATATCTCAGATATGCCCATATCAAATCTACTATCTTATTGTATCATTGACCCCCACTTTTATTCCACCAGTGATGCAGCCCTAATCAATCCTTTTGTCTGCTTCTCCCACAAACACCTCTGCACCTTCTCCCATGACACTCACTTATGCTTGGGAAGAACTTCTAACCAAAATTGGCAAAATCACCCCATAAAACCTGCCTATGATGAGATGCCCACAAATCTAGCAGTTCCAGGAACTACTGAGACCTCACAGAACTAGTCCATTCCAATACACCTATCTCACATCTATCACAAATTCCTGAGTTGCACCCTCTTACCACTGCACCTGACCAACCTCTGCTGTTATCTTGTTACTCATTTGTCAGTGAATATATTTCTTGGGTATTTTGTAAATCCTAAACAGTGTTATCTGTCGTAGTGACAATCTTTGTGTTGTTTGTACTGTGCCTTGTACATTAGGGTCCTAATCCCTCTTTGGGGTCCCTACACATGACTGGGCTAGAAATAATTAGCCATAATATTGCTCCTTCAGCTGAGGCTGAGAAGTTTGGAACTTCTCTTACATCAAGGGAAGCCATGGTGAGTTAGTTATACAGCAGTGCAACACAGCCAGAGAAGGATTTAGGAGCATGGCCTTAATTCTCCAGAAAATACTTGTTCATGTAAGATTCTTTTCTATTAGTGTGGATAAAAGGCAGTGCATCCTGGAAGATGTACTCTAGCCAGGGAGCCTGGCCTATAACAGAACATGGGGGTATGAGGCACCCAAGTCCCATGAAGCACCTTGATGATGTTGACCAACTGACCCAAATCTTTGACATTTCCAAATCAAAAATTTTCAGAACTTTTCATTCCATGAAAACGTGAAAAGTTTTGGTATTTTGACTTTTCCTCATGATTTAGGATAAAAACAAATGTTGACATATTAAAGTTTCCCACTGTGGCAGAAATTCTATATTTTAAATTAGCTCTACCCAGCATCTTCATAGAGTAGTGGGTCAATGGTTAGGAGATGAGAGAAGAGAGTACTGGGGCATAGCCAGACAGCTCTTTACATCATGTCTCCCCCTCCCAGAAAACCCAGCAATTATCACCATGGAAGATAACTCTGCTTCTTCTAGCATTCAGGGCTGGCTCCAGGCACCAGGCAACCAAGCACATGCTTGGGGCGGCACCTGGTAAGGGGCAGCGGGGGGAGCGCGGCGCGGCATTCCGCGGGGCGGGGGGCGCTCCGGCGGCGTGGCGCTCGGCCAGGGGAGTGGCGCGGGCGCGGCGCTGGGGTGGGGGCGGCGCGGGGCATGGGGCAGGGGCGGGCTCCGGCGGTGCTCGGCGGGGGGGAGCGGGCTCCGGCGGCGCGGGCGCTCGGCAGGCGGGCGGCGCGGGGTGTGGTGCTGGGGGGGGGGGTGAGGGCGCTTTTTTTTTTTGCTGCTTGGGGCAGCAAAAAAGTTAGAGCTGGCCCTGCTAGCATTAAATTTATTCATTGAACCTTTAGCCTTCTCCATGAGGGAGTAACTGCAGGAGCAAGGCAACATGGCACCTGCTGTATTGCCAACATCAAATATTCAAAAATCATGAGCTAGGTCTCCCAAAATCAGGAGGGTTTTTTTTAAATAAATGTTGGGATTCATTACTTTATCTTCTGATTTTTGAGCATTTAGGTTGTGCTGGAGTCACCTTTTTCAGTTTTTCCTCTATGATCACATGGGCTAGAGAGACTTACTTTTTTTTCTTAAATGAAAACTGAGATTCTCCCAACTCTCGTACCTGTGGTGGAGGAAAACCACCAAATGCTGCCGACTCACGATAAAGCTGTGAGGGTTGTACTCTCTCAGCAATGAAGCTGAACGGGAGAGGGAAGCTGGGCAGCACCATGACAGGGCTATTCTTCCACAGGGCCAGGGTTTCTCTCCTCATGGATCTGCATGTGGTTTGGATGCTAGGTTCCCTACCTTTCCTGCAGCTCCTAAGGGGAACATTAAGAGGGAAATCCACAAGGGAAACCTCCTGGCCCTTCACTTCCCATCCTGCAGTTTTTATCACCACACATTTTATTCTAGTTTATGATTTCTGTGTTAATGGCTTGGAATCCTCTGAGAATGAAAAGTGCTAAGCATTTTATTTTCCCATCATAGGTCTAAGAGTAAATGCTAATGGCAATGCAGAATCTGTAGTCTTTTCAAATACTTTTTATATGTTTTATTTGTTCATTTATATGCAGTTAAGTTTCTGGTAGATAAGAAGATGTTTTAAGCATCATAGACTGAAAGACTCTATGGTACAGGGACTCTATTCATAATATCGTAAATACCTTGGATCTGAGCCTCAGCAGGAGGAAATTAGCTTCAACAGATGAAATCCTGGCCCCATTGAGATAAATGGGAATTTCTCCATTAACTTCAGTGGTGGCAGAATTTCACCCAATGACCTCAATGGAATTACACTCATTTACTCTAGCTCAGGATCAGGCCCCTTTCTTTTGTGACTCCCCAGATTTATGAATCTCTCTTTGATCTGAAATGCTCAGAGTCGTTTCCTTGCATCTGAGTTCCCCTGACTGTATGAAAGCGTTGGGTGTCCCGCAAATGGAAAAATAATTTAAAGTGCCTTCCCTGCTGGGCTTTGCCAGAAAAGTCAATACATTTTCTATTCAATTCTAATAACATTTAATAAACTTCCAAATATTTTAAACAAACAAACAAGCATCCCACCGAGCTAACTAGAGAAATAGCTCTCTGTTACTGAACTCAATGGGATGGTTCAAAACATTTATTGAAAGGATCTCATTCTCTATTAAATTCTACAGGGTTTAGAGTAATTTCTATAGAAAATTAGTATGTTTCTGCAGAACCCCCCTTTTTGTTTCAGTCCTATCAAATTCTATGGGTATGTCTACACTACGAAATTAGGTCGAATTTATAGAAGCCGGTTTTATAGATATTGGTTTTATACAGTCGATTGTGTGTGTCCCCACATAAAATGCTCTAAGTGCATGAAGCCGGCGGACCGTGTCCACAGTACCGAGGCTAGCGTCGACTTCCGGAGCATTGCACTGTGGGTAGCTATCCCACAGTTCCCGCAGTCTCCGCCGCCCATTGGAATTCTGGGTTGAGATCCCAATGCCTGATGATGCAAAACAGTGTCACAGGGAGTTCTGGGTACATGTCGTCAGGCCCCTCCCCCTCCGTCAGAGCAACGGCAGACAATCAATTCGCGCTTTTTTACCTGGGTTACCTGTGCAGACAACATACCACGGCAAGCCTGGAGCCCACTCAGCTCAGCTCACTGTCACCATATGTCATCTGGGTGCCGGCAGACGTGGGGCTGCATTGCTACACAGCAGCAGCTAATTGCCTTTTGGCAGTAGATGGTGTATTACGACTGGTATCCGTCATCGTCGTATTCCAGTTCAATCAGAGGCACCTGGGCAGCCATGCTTTGTCTGCTGGAGACTCAGTCCTGCCGGCAGTCCTATTGAACTGTCTTGACGATGATGGCTAGCAGTCGTAGTACAGTATCTTCTGCCAAGCACCCAGTCATGCTGCACCGTCTGCTGCCAGCTTAAGATGTAAAAAATAGATGTATTCATTTGCTTCCCCCTCCCTCCGTGAAATCAACGGCTGCTAAACCCAGGGTTTTGAGTTCAATCTTTGGGGGGGCCATTCTGTGTGACAGTTGTTTGTGTTTCTCCCTGATGCACAGCCACCTTTGTTGATTTTAATTCCCTGTACCTGTACGCCATGTCGTCAGTCGCCCCTCCCTCCCTCCATCAGTTTTGCGCCTTTTTTCAGACCAAACGCCATAGGACTGGGATCATGGAGCCCACTCAGATCACCGCGGCAATTATGAGCACATGAACACCACGTGCATTGTCCTGGAGTATATGCAGAGCCAGGACATGCCAAAGCAAAACCAGGACCAGCCGATGAGGCGATTGCAGCGCGGCGATGAGAGTGATGAGGAAATTGACATGGACACAGCCCTCACACAAGGCATGGGTCCCAGCAATGTGCAAATCATGGTGTTACTGGGGCAGGTTCATGCTGTGGAACGCCGATTCTGGGCCCGGGAAACAAGCACAGACTGGCGGGACCGCATCGTGTTGCAGATGTGGGACGATTCCCAATGGCTGCGAAACTTTCGCATGCGTAAGGGCACTTTCATGGAACTTTGTGACTTGCTTTCCCCTGCCCTGAAGCACCAGAATACCAGGATGAGAGCAGCCCTCACAGTTGAGAAGCGAGTGGCAATAGCCCTGTGGAAGCTTGCAACGCCAGACAGCTACCAGTCAGTCGGGAATCAATTTGGAGTGGACAAATCTACTGTGGGGGCTGCTGTGATTCAAGTTGCCAGGGCAATCAAAGACCTGCTGATATCAAGGTAGTGACTCTGGGAAACGTGCAGGCCATAGTGGATGGTTTTGCTTCAATGGGATTCCCAAACTGTGGTGGGGTGATAGACGGAACCCATATCGCTATCTTGGCACCGGAGCACCAAGCCACCGAGTACATAAACCACAAGGGGTACTTTTCAATGCTGCTGCAAGCCCTGGTGGATCACAAGGGACGTTTCACCAACATCAACATGGGATGGCTGGGAAAGGTACATGATGCTCGTGTCTTCAAGCACTCTGGTCTGTTTCGAAAGCTGGAGGAAGGGACTTTCTTCCCAGACCAGAAAATAACCGTTGGGGATGTTGAAATGCCTATTGTGATCCTTGGGGACCCAGCCTACCCCTTAATGCCATGGCTCATGAAGCCATACACAGGCAGGAGACATTTATGGCGGGGTGGGAGGTTGAGGCAAATCGCCTGGCTGCTGATTACACGCAGCCAGACACCCGGGTGGTTAGAAGAGTACAGCAGGGCGCGGTGCACATCAGAGAAGCTTTGAAAACCAGTTTTGTGACTGGCTAGGCTACGGTGTGAAACTTCTGTTTGTTTCTTCTTGATGAACCCTCCGCCCCCACCACCCGGTTCACTCTACTTCCCTGTTAACCAACCACCCCACCCTCCCCTTCCCCCTTCGAGCACCGCTTGCAGAGGCAATAAAGTCATTGTTACTTCACATTCATTCATTCTTTATTAATTCATCACACAACTAGGGGGATAATTGTGGATAGGCTTTCATCTGCAGGTTTCTCCGAGTAGTTCCTGCAACAGTTGAGGAAGCTCCTAAGAGGACGGTGATATGGAAGGTGAGCGATCAGCTGTTGTAACCTGCACAGGTTGTGCCATGTTTGTCTTTCTTCCGCAGGACAGAAGCGACTTTGTCTGTACAAAGTGCAAGCTGGTCTCCATACTGGAGGAGAAGGTTCGAGGGCTGGAGAAACAAGTATCGACTCTGCGTTGCATAAGGGAAAATGAAGATTTCCTGGACAGACGTCAGGAGATGCTTCTACGGCCACAATGTTCTGAAGATTCAGAGCAGGCGGAGCAGGGACAGAAGGATTGTGAGGAGGTTTGGCAGCATGTGACCTCCAGAAGAAGAAAGAGGAGCGTCCATACACCAGCAATGGAGATACAGGTGAGGAATCGTTCCCATGTTCTCTCTACAGGTGCTAATGTGGAGAGTGGACTAGATGGCCCATCTGAGGGAAGGGAGCAGAAGGAGACTCCACCGATTGGAAGGCAAAAGATGCACTGTCCTAGGGATGGGGGTTCCACGACCACCACTCCCAAGAGGAGGAGGAGGGTGGTGGTGGTCGGGGACTCCCTCCTCAGGGGGACTGAGTCATCTATCTGCCGCCCTGACCGGGAAAACCGAGAGGTCTGCTGCTTGCCAGGAGCTAGGATACACGATGTGACGGAGAGACTGCCGAGACTCATCAAGCCCTCGGATCGCTACCCCTTCCTGCTTCTCCACGTGGGCACCAATGATACTGCCAAGAATGACCTTGAGCGGATCACTGCAGACTACGTGGCTCTGGGAAGAAGGATAAAGGAGTTTGAGGCGCAAGTGGTGTTCTCGTCCATCCTCCCTGTGCAAGGAAAAGGCCGGGGTAGAGACCGTCGAATCGTGGAAGTCAACGAATGGCTACGCAGGTGGTGTCGGAGAGAAGGCTTTGGATTCTTCGACCATGGGATGGTGTTCCAAGAAGAAGAAGTGCTAGGCAGAGATGGGCTCCACCTAACGAAGAGAGGGAAGAGCATCTTCGCCAGCAGGCTGGCTAACCTAGTGAGGAGGGCTTTAAACTAGGTTCACCGGGGGAAGGAGACCAAAGGCCTGAGGTAAGTGGGGAAATGGGATTCTGGGAGGAAGCACAAGCAGGAGAGCGCAAGAGGGGAGGACTCCTGTCTCATGCTGAGAAAGAGGGACGATCATTGAGTTATCTTAAGTGCCTATACACAAATGCAAGAAGCCTGGGAAACAAGCAGGGAGAACTGGAAGTCCTGGCACAGTCAGGGATCTATGATGTGATTGGGATAACAGAGACTTGGTGGGACAACTCACATGACTGGAGTACTGTCATGGATGGATATAAACTGTTCAGGAAGGACAGGCAGGGCAGAAAAGGTGGGGGAGTTGCGTTGTATGTAAGAGAGGAGTATGACTGCTCAGAGCTCCGGTATGATACTGCAGAAAAACCTGAGAGTCTCTGGATAAAGTTGAGAAGTGGGAGCAACAAGGGTGATGTTGTGGTTGGAGTCTGCTATAGACCACCAGACCAGGGGGATGAGGTGGACGAGGCTTTCTTCTGGCAACTAGCAGAAATTGCTAGATCACAGGACCTGGTTCTCATGGGAGACTTTAATCACCCTGATATCTGCTGGGAGAGCAATACAGCGGTGCACAGGCAATCCAGGAAATTTTTGGAAAGTGTAGGGGACAATTTCCTGGTGCAAGTGCTGGAGGAACCAACTAGGGGCAAAGCTTTTCTTGACCTGCTGCTCACAAACAGGGAAGAACTAGTAGGGGAAGCAAAAGTGGATGGGAACCTGGGAGGCAGTGACCATGAGATGGTCGAGTTCAGGATCCTGACACAAGGAAGAAAGGAGAGCAGCAGAATACGGACCCTGGATTTCAGAAAAGCAGACTTTGACTCCCTCAGGGAACAGATGGGCAGGATCCCCTGGGAGAATAACATGAAGGGCAAAGGGGTCCAGGAGAGCTGGCTGTATTTTAAAGAATCCTTATTGAGGTTGCAGGAACAAACCATCCCGATGTGTAGAAAGAATAGTAAATATGGCAGGCGACCAGCTTGGCTAAACAGTGAAATCCTTGCTGATCTTAAATGCAAAAAAGAGGCTTATAAGAAGTGGAAGATTGGACAAATGACCAGGGAGGAGTATAAAAATATTGCTCAGGCGTGCAGGAGTGAAATCAGGAAGGCCAAATCACACTTGGAGTTGCAGTTAGCAAGAGATGTTAAGAGTAACAAGAAGGGTTTCTTCAGGTATGTTAGCAACAAGAAGAAAATCAAGGAAAGTGTGGGCCCCTTACTGAATGAGGGAGGCAACCTAGTGACAGAGGATGTGGAAAAAGCTAATGTACTCAATGATTTTTTTGCCTCTGTCTTCACGCACAAGGTCAGCTCCCAGATTGCTGCACTGGGCAGTACAGCATGGGGAGAAGGTGACCAACCCTCTGTGGAGAAAGAAGTGGTTCAGGACTATTTAGAAAAACTGGACGTGCACAAGTCCATGGGGCCGGATGCGCTGCATCCGAGGGTGCTAAAAGAGTTGGCGGGTGAGATTGCAGAGCCATTAGCCATTATTTTTGAAAACTCATGGCGATCGGGGGAAGTCCCAGATGACTGGAAAAAGGCTAATGTAGTGCCCATCTTTAAAAAAGGGAAGAAGGAGGATCCGGGGAACTACAGGCCAGTCAGCCTCACCTCAGTCCCTGGAAAAATCATGGAGCAGGTCCTCAAGGAATCAATTATGAAACATTTAGAGGAGAGGAAAGTGATCAGGAACAGTCAGCATGGATTCACGAAGGGGAAGTCGTGCCTGACTAACCTAATTGCCTTCTATGATGAGATAACTGGCTCTGTGGATGAGGGGAAAGCAGTGGATGTGTTATT